>NW_027467483.1:157500-272500 GCF_046742065.1 Oratosquilla oratoria
TCTTCATATGATAGTTTTGAGAGTGTTGGTGCCAGTTTTGTGATTGCTCTTTGTATTCTTTCAAGTTTTTTTATACATTTTTTTGTACTTGGTGACCATATCGTTGCTGCATATTCTAATCTTGGTCTTATCAGGGTGATTAGGATTTTCCTCACCATTTCTTCATCCAGGTATGTAAATGCCACTTTGATTGTTCTTATTAAATTATAAGTTTCTCCAAAAATCTTATTTATATGTTTCTCAGGTGACATATTATTCATAACAATGACTCCCAGGTCCTTCTCATTTTCTACTTTTTTTATTCCTTCTTCTCCCAAATTATATGATCCTGTTATTCTATTTTTGCTTTTTCCAAATTCCATTATACTACACTTTTTTGTATTGAACTCCATCTCCCACTTCCTACTCCATTCTTGTACTTTATTTAGATCCCTCTGTAGTGATTCACAATCTTCTTCAGTTTTCACTCTTTTCAGTAGTTTTGCATCATCTGCAAAGAAGCTCATATAGCTTTCAATTCCTTCATCCATATCATTAATATATATAGCAAACATTATTGGGGCCAGAACTGTTCCCTGCGGGACACCGCTTATTACTTCATTCCATTTTGAGTGCTGATCTCTTATCACTACTCTCATTTTTCTTTCTTGCAAAAAGTCTTCCATCCAATTTAGCAATTTACCTTGTATTCCTCCTTCATATTCTAATTTCTTAAGCAACTTCTTATGTGGTACTTTGTCAAAAGCTTTTTTTAGGTCTAGAAATGCACAATCAGCCCATCCATCTCTTTCTTGTATTATATCTATTAGCCTTGAATAGAAACATATTAAATTGGTGACGCATGACCGTCCTTGTCTGAATCCAAATTGCCTTGGATTTAGTACGTTGTTTTTTTCCAAGTATTTTACCCATCTACTTTTGATAATTCTTTCACAAATTTTTGCTATTGTACTTGTTAGAGAGACTGGTCTATAGTTGGTAGGTTCTTCTTTATTTCCTCCTTTATATATAGGTACTATATTTGCTTTTTTCCAATCTTCTGGAACTTTTCCTTCTTTTAAGGAACTGCTTATTATGCTATGTATTTTGTCTGCCAGTTCATTCCTGCATTCTTTCAGAATCCAGTTTGCTATTTCATCTGGCCCATGCGATTTTCTGACATCAAAATTACCCAAGTGTGTCAATATTTCATTCTTTGTTACTTCTATTTCTTCCATAGGGGGGACTTTTTCTTTCCACTCAATCTCTTCAGGTTGTATATTTTCCCTTGTAAACACTGATTTAAAATGTTTGTTCATAATTTCTGCCATTTCCATTTCCTCAGTGTATTCAACTCCTCCTTGTCTCAATTTCTCCAAGTCTTGTTTGTTTTTCAGTTTATTGTTTACAAATCTGTAGAATAGTTTTGGTTGATCTTTACACTTTTCTATAACATCTTTTTCATATTTTCTTTTTTTCTCTCTGCACTTTTGTACATATTCATTTCTATAACCAGTATATATTTTCCATTTTTCAGGTCTTCTGTCTTTTTTCCATCTGGTCCAGGCTTTGTCTCTTTTGTCTTTTAACTCCCTACAACTTTTGTTGTACCAGCATTTTACATATTCTTTTTCTTGTTTTTGTCTTGGGACATACTTTTCCACTCCTTTTTTGTAAATTTTTGTCAAAATATTCCATTTCTCTTCCACTGATGTTTCTTCTTTGTATATTTCTTCCCAGTTTTCTTGTTGGAAGAATTCTCTTATTTTATCAAAGTTTGTTTTTTCATACATCATTCTTCCTTTTCTATATTGTTCATTTCTTTTCATATATTTTTCTTCATTAAGTTCCAGTTCAATCAATATGTGGTCACTTTTACCTATTGGTGTTTTATATTCAATCTTGTCCACTATTCTAGGTTCAGATGTAATTATTAAGTCTAGCCTCGATGGTTCTTCTTCATTTCTATACCTAGTGTTCTCTTGTATCCATTGTGTCATTGAATGGTCAGTAATCATCTCAAGTAGAGCATTTCCCCATGAGTCATCACCACTCTTTACTGTCATTTCTTCCCAGCAGATTTCTTTGCAATTAAAGTCGCCCATCATAACTATTCTTCCTCCGTCTTCCATTATTTTAGTTAATGCTATCTTTGTGTCCTCTAGCATACTTTTATATTCACTCTCCTCCCATGAGGCTGTTTTCGGAGGCACATAATTGATCACAAATTTTCTGCTCTTCTTATCTCTGTCTTCCACTTCTATCATAATCATCTCTACTGTATTCTTTCCATATATGACACCTTTCACGTTTATATCCTTCTTAGTCAGGAACATAACTCCACCCCCTTGCTTTTTCTCTCTGTTTCTAATCCAATAATTGTATGCATCATGTCCTACACTGTTGGGTGGTAGTGGGCCTTTTAATTTTGTTTCTACAATTCCCATTATGTCCGGTTCTTTTTCTTTCAAATAATCATTCAGCTCATTCAATCCTGTTATTAATCCATCTATATTTGTGTAAGACACTCTTAGTTTTCTGCCACTTCCATTGTGTTCTCTGTTTCCCTTATGTTTTTCTTTTGTATGTCGAACTTCCTTAGTTTCATGTTCACTACTCTCCAATAGAATCTCTCTTTCTCTGACTCCGTTCTGTTCTCGTTTTTTGTCTTAGCTTCCAGTCTTTTCTGCTTTTCTTCCTCTCTTTCCTCTTTATTCATTTCTCTTTTTATCCATATCTTTTTGTGTTGTTCACTTGTTGCTAGTTTCCCTGTTTTGGATAAGATATTCTCTGCCGTTGTTTGTGACTTGAATTTAATCTTAATTGGTCTGGTCTTGTCTGTGCTATACTTTCCGAGTCTAAATTTCTCTTCGATTTGTTTCATAATTCCTGGTTCATCTTCCTGAACTGATTCTAGTAATTGGCTTACTTTTTCATTTTCCTCTTTGATTCTTGTGGTTCTATCTGTGTTGTGTTTCTCTTCCATTCCTAATATAATTATACATTTCTTCTTGTCTGCTAAATCCCTTACTATATTCTCCTTTTGTCTCATCACTTTAATAACTGAGTCTTCAGTATGTTCTTTCAATTGCTGTTTGACTATGTCAGTGAATGAAATCTTATTTCCTTCTTGGGTTTGCTTCCAATTTTTACTTTCTTTAGCTATTGTTTCTCTGTTTTCTTTACTATTCTTCTTCAATTCCTCATTCTCCCCCTTTACCTCTCTTAACTGTCTTTTTAGTTCTTCTATTTCATCAGTTAAGTTTTTATTCGCCTTTTCCAGTTCTTCCAATCTTTCAACCCTTTTTAAAATGGTGTTCATATGACCTAACCTACTCTCCAAGTCCTCGATCACCTTATCAACCTTCTTCTCTAGTCTTGTCAGTCGGGGGGGGTTTGTGTCCCCCCCACTCTCTTTAAATCCCTTGAAAATATTCTCATCACTTTCTGCTATATTGCTCCTATCTATACCTCTAATCTTCACATTCCTATTAGACATGTTATCATCCAACTCGTCTTGGGGTCGTTTGTCTACCTTACGGCGGCCCGTCAGGGCCATTTCCTCCACCTCCTCATTACCTTCCATTTCCCCAGCAATCCCTCCCCCTCTCCTCTTTCCTTACTTTCCCACTACCTCACGAGCAATTTCCCCCCCCCCTGCAAATACAAAAAGGCACTTCTCTTTGCGTTGGTATCCACAATCTGCACTTTTCTTCAGAGCGTTCTTCAAGCCGTCCGTTCGTTGAAAGTGTGTGTGTGTGTGTGTGTGTGTGTGTGTGTGTGTGTGTGTGTGTGTGTGTGTGTGCTCCTTGTGCGATACCAAGCTGGAGGTGTCCTCCACTGAGGAGCGACTGGGTTCGGCCTCCAGGACTGGCGGCGCCCTCCAGAGTCCCGAGTCGCCCTCGAGGACAACCTCCAGGAGCTCGTGTCTTCCTGGAGGCAAGAGGAAGGATCTTGCTCCTCGGTCACCGAAGAAGTGACATCGTCCTCGTCATCTTCTTCGGTGCCGTGTGCCCAGCAGTTGTTGTCTCCCCATAGACAGAACATGCAGTTCTCTGGGTCTGGGATGAACTTTACATACATCTTCGTGGGCTGGTCCGTCCTTGAAGCTGGGGCTTCTTCGAGCTCCTCTTCAACGGGTTCCGGGCTTGTTATCCTTCTTGAATTAGTCCTTGGGATTGGGCTTCGTCTTCTGGCTGGAATGGGCCGCGGGGGAAGTCTTCTCCAGAGTGGAAACCCTGGCCGCTCGATGACCCTCGTATCGAGCTCTTCTGGGCAGGAGCTCTTGGTTTTGAGTATCCGCCAAGCCTGGGGATATGGCCTCTTCCAGGCTCTAGCCTAGCTGCTCTGTGGGCGCCGTCGGTAATCATTCCTGTGACAAGTCTGGCCTTCCACGGTGTCGAGGCTCAGCAGGTGTGACTCCGCTTGTCGCTTCTCCTTTTGCTACCGATGCTGATGGTCAGTCGGTCGAGCGAGTGGCACACAAAAGGCGAAATTTCTTGAAGAGGCGAATCATAAAACTCGGTAGTTGGTAATTGACACGCGCGCGCACGCACACACACGCATGCACGCACACACACGCATGCACGCACACACACACACACACTTCAACGAATGGACGGCTTAGAAGACGTTCTGAAGAAAATTGAAGTCTGTGGATCCCAACGAAAAGAGAAGTGCCTAGTGTTTTTGCAGGGAGGGGGGGAAATTGCTCGTGGAGTAGTGGGAACGTAGGGAAAGAGGAAAAGGGGAGGGATTACTGAGGGAAATGGAAGGAAATGAGGAGGGAGTAGACTTTGCCCAGTCAGACAAGCGGAAGGTAAACAAAAGACTTAGCGAGGATCAAATGTCTAATAAAAATGTAAAGATTAGAAGTATAGAGAGGAGCAATACAGAAGAAAGTGACGAGAATATGTTCCAGGGATTTAAAGAGGGTGGGGGGGACACAACCCCCCCCCCCCCGACTGATAAGACTAGAGGAGAGAGTTGATAAGGTGATCGAGGACTTGGAACGTAAGTTAGGTAATGTAGACTCCATTTTCCAGAGAATTGAAAGGTTGGAACAACTAGAGAAGGCTAACAGAAACTTAACTGAAGAAATAGAGGACCTAAAAAGACAGTTAGGAAATGTAAAGGAGGAGAATGAGAAATTGAAGAAGAATAGTAATGAAAATAGAGAGAAAATAGCTACAGAAGTTAAAAATTGGAGAATAACTCAAGAAGGGAATAAGGTTTCATTCACTGACATAGTCAAACAGCAATTGAAAGAACATAATGAAGACTCAGTTATTAAAGTGATGAGACAGAAGGAGAATATAGTAAGAGAATTAGCTGACAAAAAGAAATGTATAATTATATTAGGAATGGAAGAGAAACATAACCCAGATAGAACCGCAAGAATCAAGGAGGAAAATGAAAGAGTAAGCAGTTTATTAAAATTAGTCCAGGAAGATGAACCAGAAATTATAAAGGAAATTGAGGAAAAATTCAGACTCGGAAAATATAGTACAGATAAGACCAGACCAATTAAGATTAAATTCAGGTCACAAACAACGGCAGAGAAAATTCTATCCAAGACGGGGAAACTAGCAATAAATGATCAATATAAAAAGGTATGGATAAAAAGAGAAATGAATAAGGAGGAAAGAGAGGCAGAAAAGAAGAAAAGAATTGAAGCTAAGGCAAAAAACGAGGAAAGAACGGAGTCAGAGAAAGAGAGATTCTATTGGAGAGTAGTGAACATGAAAATAAAGCAGTTCGACATACTAAAGAAAAACATAAGGGAAACAGAGAACACAATGGAAGTGGCAGAAAACTAAGAGTGTCTTACACAAATATAGATGGATTGATAACAGGATTGAATGAACTGAATGATTATTTGAAAGAAAAAGAACCGGACATAATGGGAATTGTAGAGACAAAATTAAAAGGCCCACTACCACCCAACAGTGTAGGACATGATACATACAATTATTGGATTAGAAACAGAGAGAAAAAACAAGGGGGTGGAGTTATGTTCCTGACTAAGAAGGATATAAACGTGAAAGGTGTCATATATGGAAAGAATACAGTAGAGATGATTATGATAGAAGTGGAAGACCGAGATAAGAAGAGCAGAAAATTTGTGATCAATTATGTGCCTCCGAAAACAGCCTCATGGGAGGAGAGTGAACATAAAAGTATGTTAGAGGACACAAAGATAGCATTAACTAAAATAATGGAAGACGGAGGAAGAATAGTTATGATGGGCGACTTTAATTGCAAAGAAATCTGCTGGGAAGAAATGACAGTAAAGAGTGGTGATGACTCATGGGGAAATGCTCTACTTGAGATGATTACTGACCATTCAATGACACAATGGATACAAGAGAACACTAGGTATAGAAATGAAGAAGAACCATCGAGGCTAGACTTAATAATTACATCGGAACCTAGAATAGTGGACAAGATTGAATATAAAACACCAATAGGTAAAAGTGACCACATATTGACTGAACTGGAACTTAATGAAGAAAAATATATGAAAAGAAATGAACAATATAGAAAAGGAAGAATGATGTATGAAAAAACAAACTTTGATAAAATAAGAGAATTCTTCCAACAAGAAAACTGGGAAGAAATATACAAAGAAGAAACATCAGTGGAAGAGAAATGGAATATCTTGACAAAAATTTACAAAAAAGGAGTGGAAAAGTATGTCCCAAGACAAAAACAAGAAAAAGAATATGTAAAATGCTGGTACAACAAAAGTTGTAGGGAGTTAAAAGACAAAAGAGACAAAGCCTGGACCAGATGGAAAAAAGACAGAAGACCTGAAAAATGGAAAATATATACTGGTTATAGAAATGAATATGTACAAAAGTGCAGAGAGGAAAAAAGAAAATATGAAAAAGATGTTATAGAAAAGTGTAAAGATCAACCAAAACTATTCTACAGATTTGTAAACAATAAACTGAAAAACAAACAAGACTTGGAGAAATTAAGACAAGGAGGAGTTGAATACACTGAGGAAATGGAAATGGCAGAAATTATGAACAAACATTTTAAATCAGTGTTTACAAGGGAAAATATACAACCTGAAGAGATTGAGTGGAAGGAAAAAGTCCCCCCTATGGAAGAAATAGAAGTAACAAAGAATGAAATATTGACACACTTGGGTAATTTTGATGTCAGAAAATCGCATGGGCCAGATGAAATAGCAAACTGGATTCTGAAAGAATGCAGGAATGAACTGGCAGACAAAATACATAGCATAATAAGCAGTTCCTTAAAAGAAGGAAAAGTTCCAGAAGATTGGAAAAAAGCAAATATAGTACCTATATATAAAGGAGGAAATAAAGAAGAACCTACCAACTATAGACCAGTCTCTCTAACAAGTACAATAGCAAAAATATGTGAAAGAATTATCAAAAGTAGATGGGTAAAATACTTGGAAAAAAACAACGTACTAAATCCAAGGCAATTTGGATTCAGACAAGGGCGATCATGCGTCACCAATTTAATATGTTTCTATTCAAGGCTAATAGATATAATACAAGAAAGAGATGGATGGGCTGATTGTGCATTTCTAGACCTAAAAAAAGCTTTTGACAAAGTACCACATAAGAAGCTGCTTAAGAAATTAGAATATGAAGGAGGAATACAAGGTAAATTGCTAAATTGGATGGAAGACTTTTTGCAAGAAAGAAAAATGAGAGTAGTGATAAGAGATCAGCACTCAAAATGGAATGAAGTAATAAGCGGTGTCCCGCAGGGAACAGTTCTGGCCCCAATAATGTTTGCTATATATATTAATGATATGGATGAAGGAATTGAAAGCTATATGAGCTTCTTTGCAGATGATGCAAAACTACTGAAAAGAGTGAAAACTGAAGAAGATTGTGAATCACTACAGAGAGATCTAAATAAAGTACAGGAATGGAGTAGGAAGTGGGAGATGGAGTTCAATACAAAAAAGTGTAGTATAATGTAATTTGGAAAAAGCAAAAACAGAATAACAGGATCATATAATTTGGGAGAAGAAGGAATAAAAAGAGTAGAAAATGAGAAGGACCTGGGAGTCATTGTTATGAATAATATGTCACCTGAGAAACATATAAATAAGATTTTTGGAGAAACCTATAATTTAATAAGAACAATCAAAGTGGCATTTACATACCTGGATGAAGAAATGGTGAGGAAAATCCTAATCACCCTGATAAGACCAAGATTGGAATATGCAGCAACGATATGGTCACCAAGTACAAAAAAATGTATAAAAAAACTTGAAAGAATACAAAGAGCAATTACAAAATTGGCACCAACACTCTCAAAACTATCATATGAAGAGAGACTACAAAAACTTAAACTACAGACACTAGAGCAAAGAAGAGAGAGAGGAGATTTGATAACTATTTACAGAATCATGAAAGGCATAGAAATTACTGATAGAGAGAATCTGATAAAATGGGATGACAGAAATACAAGAGGACACGGAAAGAAAATAAAAAAAGACAGCTATAGAAGAGATTTGAAAAAGAACAGCTTTCCTCACAGAGCAATAGACAGTTGGAACAAGTTAGATGAGAAAGTGGTGTGTGCAAAAACAATACACGAATTTAAAAATAGTTTAGATAAAATGAGATATGAAGACGGGACCCCACGAGCATAGCTCCCCTTCCCGTAAAATACAACTAGGTAAATACAACTAGGTAAATACACTGATGCACACGCAAACATATTCACTCACACACTCTCTCTCTCTCTCTCACACACACACACACCGACTCGGTGGTACAGTTGGTAGAGCGCTGAACTGGGAAGCAGAAGTGCTCCCAGTAACCAGTTCGAATCCTACCCAGGGCCGAAATTATTTGGGTATCGCTGTGCCTCGGGTCGTTACTCTGACTCTCGTGGGCGGGGAGTTGGGTGTGTGTGTGTGTGTGTGTGTGTGCAAGGTCATAGCATTACCCATAGATCGGACCTACGAGCTCTGAGCTCTCTTCCAGGAGGGAAATAGCTGTCGATTACGAGTCCAACACGTGATCCAAAGACCAAGTGAATACACACAAACACACACACCTCGTGGAGCTATGGTTAGAGTTCTTGCCTGCCACTATGGCGGTCCAGGTTCCACTCCCGCTCTGGGCTGAAATCATTTCAATATCGCTAAGAAAATGAGAGTGATGAGTGAGGAGAATGGAGGAGAGTGAAGGCAGCTGTTAAGACGATGAAAGCAGATAAGGTACCTGGTCTGGATGGATGCCATGCAGAATGTCTTAAAAAAGGAGGTACAGTGATGGTGGACCGGTTGGTGAGGTTATTTAATGTTTGCTGGAGAGAAGGTAGAGTGCCGGAGGACTGGAGGAGTGCTTGTATAGTTCCACTTTACAAGGGAAAGGGGGACAAGTGTGAATGTAGTAGTTTTAGAGGGATTAGCTTGTTAAGTGTAGTTGGGAAGGCTTATGGGAGGATCTTGATTGAGAGGATTAGGAGAGGAACAGAGGGAGTAATTGGTGAGGAACAGTGTGGATTTAGGACGGGTAGAGGTTGTGTAGATCAGATTTTTGTGGTAAGACAGATATGTGAGAAAGCTATAGGAAAGGGGAAGGATGTTTTTTGGGCCTTTATGGATTTGGAAAAGGCTTACGACAGGGTAGACAGAAAGGCACTGTGGGAGGTTATGAGGATATACGGGATAGAAGGAAAGCTTCTCGGAGCTGTCAAGTTTTTATGAGAGTAGTAGAGCTTGTGTCAGGATTAGAAATGGAGAGAGTGAGTAGTTTGAGGTAAAGGTGGGACTTCGTCAAGGATGTGTTATGTCACCCTGGCTGTTCAACTTATACATGGATGGGGTAGTGGGTCAGGGATTGGAGATGGTTAAAGAAAATGGAGAAAAGTGGGAGGTGAGCCAGCTGTTGTTTGCGGACGATACTGCATTTGTGGCAGGATCGGAGGAGGGACTGAGGAAGTTGGTGACAGAGTTTGGGAGAGTGTGTGTTAGAAGAAAGCTGAAGATAAATGTGGGTAAAAGTAAGGTGATGAGATGTATAAAGGGTGAAAGTGGCAGTAATCTGGAAGTGAGCATTAAGGGAGAGCAACTGGAGGAAGTGGATAGTTTTAGATACTTGGGTGCAAATGTGGCAGGATAAGGTGGAGTGAAGGTGGAGGTAGAATGTAGATTGAGAGAAGTGAGTACATGCCTTGGTGGATTAAAAAGTGTAATGAGGAATAGAAATTTGGGAATGGATGCTAAGAGGAGGTTATATGAAGGAGTGATTGTGCCAACAGAACTGTATGGGGCAGAAACATGGAACATAAGAGAAGAAGAGAGAAAGAGCTTAAATGTGTTTGAGATGAGGTGTCTGAGAAGTATGATGGGGGTTACTAGGCTAGATAGAGTGAGAAATGAGGAGGTGAGGAGGAGAACAGGGGTGGAAAGGGAGTTGGGAGATAGGGTTGATGAAAGAGTATTAGGATGGCTTGGACACATGGAAAGAATGAGTGAAGAAAGACTAGTAAAGGAGGTATGGAAGGCAGATGTGGAGGGAGTGAACATGAGGGGACGTCCTAGGATGAGATGGATGGATGGGGTGAAGGGGGCTTTGGGGAAGAGAGGAATGTCTGTTGAGGAAGGACGGGAGAGGACAGAAGACAGGGGTGAATGGAGAATGGTTGTATATGGAAGATGTTGTGATGCATGAGGTGGAATGGACGGGGGGATGGGGGGTGAGGTAGTGTGCGTGAGCAAAATTTTGACGCAGCCCGAAGGGATTTCTCCCCGTCTTCTCCTTTATATGGGGGGGCGGAGAGGGGGGTCTCCGATTTAATGAAGCGGCCTTGCTGTGGATGTGCTGTGTCTTGCGACACTGCTTCTGACTCAGGGCAGTGGACAAGGTGCAGGGATGACCCGTCATCTAGGAGGTGCTAAGATGGGAGGGAGGGTGGAGGGGTGTGGAGTGTTTTCAGGGATGGAATGGGTGGGAATGATTTTATGCCTTTTTCTTTTTGGCTACCTCCCTAGTAAGGGGGAAAAAGCCTTGGTATATATATGTATGTATGCTTCGCTGCGGGGTGTTACTCCAACTCTCGTGGGCGAGGAGTTGGGTGTCTGTGTGCGTGTAAGGTCACAGTATTACCCATAGATCAGTCATGCGAGCTCTGAGCTCTTATCCGGGAGGTTAATAACTGTCGATCACGATTCCAACACGTGATACAAGAGCAAGGTGAATCAAATACGCATACACATAGACACGCACACATTCCCATAATGCAACAAAGGCAAAAACATTTTCGGAAAGGTCAATATTTTTCCTCTCAGCCAAAAATCTCTCTCGATTTTTCTCTCTCTCTCCTTTTCCCATCAATCTTTGTTATTATTCTCATACTAAGACTCTTCGCCCTCTACTCCTTCCTCTTCTTTCACCATCTCATCTTATTCTTTGTTTTCTCTTTCCTCAAATTCTACACGTTTTACTTTTTTATCTCTTGTTTCCTCTCCTCCTTCTTTCTTTATCCTTCTTCCTCTTCTTCTCCTTTCTCTTCACCATATGTCGACCCCATCACTTTTATTTCAGTTCCTTTCATCTCTGTGTAATTACTGGTTTAATTCTGTTTACTGTTCCCTTGTATTCTTTTGTATTTCTTCTGTCACTTACGAATTCCTTTACTTAAGTATGTTTCCACCATATCTTCTGTTATGAGTTAGTAATGTTTCTCAATGGGGGTGAATTAAACTGGTAAAGAATTTTCTTCATTTCTTCTTCACTAATTCTCTACAACGTTATCGTCTTCGGTACACCAGAGAACTCCCGCCTGGGATCCCAAATCTATTCACAAAGCCATCTCTGTTCCGACGTCACTACTTAATTCATGCAATAATTTTGATTGTTACGAATAAATGCCTCATAAGGGTGTGACTTTTCTCCCAGGTACCAATAATTTTTTCTTCTCCTCCACCCTTCTTCAATCAGAAAGACTGTTACACCGTCTTAAGCAATACTGCTTACACAAGCAATCTCAACATCGAAGCGGAATGATTTAGTTAACATATTGTCACCTCTTCATTAAAATCTGTACCCTAGCTGTTGTTTACAAACTTTAGATGGTGAGCGACATTATGCAACTCTTTCGCGGCTATTGTTTTCATTACATCTAACCCGGAAAAATGAAATTCTCGCCACCTACCCCTCTATCTACTTACTTGTCTACCTTTATCTACCAGCCTCTTACACCATATCATTCTCCTGGTTCCCTTTAGCCTCTTTTTTCCTCTTCTCTTTCTACTTTCTCTATTTTCTTCTCTCCCTTTCTCCTCTCCCACCCTTTCTGGCAGGGAAGAAGGGGAAGAAGGGGATGAAGGGAAAGAAGGGGATGAAGGGAAAGGAGAAGGGGAAGAGAAGGAATTGAATTGAATAATTGGGATTTATCTGGCGTCGCAACATCAATGGTCATTGATGCCGTAGTATTTATGATTAAGAAAAGGAAATGGTAAAAAGCTTAAAAAATAAATAAAATAAAAAAAGATTGAAATCTAAAGATCATTGAGAAGATTAATAGCACTAAAAAAATTAAAAATAGACTTTATATTGCAGTTACATCCCAGAACATTCCACCATAATGTGTCTAATGGTCATAGGAACTAGGCAATCATTACAAAATGGAGGAGGACTGTCCTCCATTAGAAAGCCATGGGATAACCTAGAGTGACCAATCCTCAACCGGCTAAGGGTTACTTCCTGTTTTCTGTTCAGTAATGTATAAGACCAAGGATGAATAGTATCAGTAATCTCTCTCATCTTGTTACCAGCCTCAAGATCCCATTGGAACTGCCAAAGAGATGAGATCTCGGCTTTGATTAGAGGGATATAATCTTCATAAGGTATAGGCTGTAAGCAAGGTAAGGGTGAGAGAGCGGCTTCCTTGGCCAATTTATCGGCCTGTTCATTTCCTGGTACTCCGACATGTGCTGTAACCCAGCAGAAGTTTATTTCATTACCTCGACTCTCGATTAAAAAAAGCCATTCTAAGGTCTTTAAAACTATTGGGTGCCTTGAGTCGAATTGTTCTAGAGACTGCAAGACACTCTTTGAGTCACTAAAAATTGTAAAACATTTGCCTCTCTTTTTCATGGAGGATATAATGTCCACGGCGGACAGTATTCCCGTCAGTTCGGCAGTGAAATTAGATGATGTATCAGGCAAGGTGCCCTTACAATTAAAATCATTTGAAAATATTCCAAAACCAACACCTGCGCTAGTTTTGGAGCCATCAGTAAAAACAAACACAGAGGTTGATTGATTTATGGAATTTTTGGCTCGAAGGCCAAGCGCCGGAGCTGGTAGGCCATTCAGCACATATTTATCTTATGGATAAAAATTCAAGTAAAACATTTAAAACAATAAACATTCACGAACACACATCAACAACATACATTCACAAGCATTCATATACACAATTTTAAATTTCGCAAAATAAGTTTCTTTTAAAAACTTTAAAACATTCTTCAAATGAGCTTCCTCCCCTAAAATTTGTTTAAAAGATAAATCTGTTCAAAAATTTGCCCTGCGCTTGTTAGAGAATGCAGGGCACTGAACTACAATGTGTTTAATTGTCAAAATTACTTGGCAAGTGGGACATTGGGGGGCCAGCCTTTCTGCTCCACTTGCCATCAAAAATCTATGAGTGATATAGGAATGGCCAATTCTCAATCTTGTCAAGACAATACTTGACCTTCTGTCCAAAGGAGGACACTTCCAAGGGTTCACCAAGGGGTGAATCTCTTTTAGTTTATACCTACCGTCCAGCCTTGTCCATTCTTCTTGCCCCTTTCCCATTGTGTAACAATGAATCACTTCTTTGAAGTCCGTATGTGGGACTTTTCAGTCTGTTACATGGCTGAGCCTAGTGGCGACTTTGGCTGCAGCATCAGCCTGTTCATTTCCAGAGATACCCACATGGGACGGAACCCAGCAAAAGTTTACTTTTATTTTCTTTCTGTTGTTGATTAGAATTGACCAGTCCTGTATTTCTTGGATTAAAAAGTGAAGAGGTAAAAATGTATTTACAGAGGATAAAATGCTCATGGAGTCTGTAAAAATAACAACGTTCTTGTTGCATGGAACAGAATTAAAAACAAATTTGATGATGTTGCTGACTGCCTGCAGTTCAGCTGTAAAAATAGAGCTAAAATCAGGCAATTTTCTCTTTAAAACTGTGCTATCACATACAACAGCACAACCAACACCATCTTGGGATTTTGATCCATCTGTATAAATAAAAATTGAATCAGCATGTACTGATAAATGTTCTAAAAATTCACTTTTTAGCTCTATAGCAGTTCTATTTTTCTTCTTTTTAAGAGGACATATTTCAGTGGGGCATTGGTTCCAAGGAGGGAATTTGGGAGGCGTGATCTCAGCAATTGTGTTAGGAACAAGTCCTACCTTCTCTGTCCCAACTTCACATCTCACTTCTAAAGGTTTCGGTAGAGTACTTTTCCTTGGAGCTCTGTCTACCAGCTGCTTTACAAATTTGAAGTTTGGATTCTGTTTGGATGTCAAGACACGAGATATATATCTAAGGCTTAATTCCTCCCTGCAAATATAGAGGGGAGGAATTCCTGCGTCCACATACAAGCTATCCACTGGAGATGTTCTATAGGCTCCCGAACAGATCCGTAAAGCCATATTGTGGACTATATCAAGCTTCTTCAGTGAACTTTTACATGCCGATCCATAAATTTGACATCCGTAATCCATTTTGCTAAGGCACAATGTTTGGTAAAGCCTTATTAAAGTTACACGATCTGCTCCCCAGTTGAAACGAGACACTACCTTTAGTATCCCCTCCAATTCCTAACTCTTTGCCGCAGTGGAGGGGCTTAGGAGCAAGCAACCAGAGTCTGATGCTTTATTTTTGGACTTCAGTCGCTTGCTCAACTAATTTTGTTAAGACCTTTTACCTCTTTCTCCAAATTTTTATTCCTTCTCTCCTCTTCTTCTTTCTGAATTGATTTACGATGTACGACTTTTGCTCCCTTTTCGACTATGGCTTGGACTGCTCTTTGGATTTGTTGGAGGGTGGAGAGGACTGACATGCCTCTCCACCCTTAGAATTCGAGTACCTGACGTGCGTGAGCGAGGGGAAAGTCTTATGTCAAACATGGTTCCCAGCACTGGGTCCGATCTCGACGGACTGAGGACGCCTTAGGTGCTGGGGATCATGTGTATAGCCTGGTAGTAGCTTCTAGGGATGGTTACATGACATAACAAGCCACATCCCTCCCTTGTTGGGCTCCGAATCATGGGATTTTTGGTGGGTGGAAGGCTACTTGGTTGAATATTTGAAAACCCGTTCTTATGGAGAACAACCCCCCCCCTTCTGTTGACGACTCTGGCTTGAATAGGGACACAATTTTAGACTCCTCCAAGACCACAAATGTTATGACATTAGAGCCTTATTTCCCTACTCTAACAGATACTGACACTAAGTCTAGGATCAGGACAGGGAAAGGCAATTCAGGAAAAATTGAGATAACGCCAGGAAAATTTGAACCCAACAACTATGCCAAGTTTTTGATTCTGAAAATGAGAGAAGGACAACAAATGAGGGACCTTGACATGTTTTCTGTCAATCGCGAAATCAAGATGAAATGTAGCATCGAACCAAAGATTTCTTACATGAATGATGGCAGTTTACTGGTAGAAGTTGCATCACCTGATGATAGCACTAAAGTCCAAAATATTTCGTTGCTAGATGGTCAAGAAATAGATTGTTTATACAATAAGAGACTGAACCAAGTTAAAGGCGTGATAAGATCTACAGAATTACTTAGATATTCTGAAGAAAAAATCCAAATGGAGCTAAAGGACCAAGGAGTAGTAGATGTGAAACAAATGAAGAAGAACATAGGTGGTGTACTAACACCCTTGCCCATGTATGTTCTAACATTTGATCTCCTGAAGCTACCTAACATGATAATGGCTGCATGGCTTCGACTGAATGTTAGACCATATATTCCATCATGTCGAAGGTGCTTCTATTGCCAAAAATTTGGTCATGTGTTGGGACTTGTAGGAGAAAAATTAAGGGTGAAAATGCAGTCTGTGAAAATTGTGGTTTGGAAGCTCATGGTGAATGCTCTAATTCTCCACACTGCATCAACTGTGGTGAAGATCACCCCACAAGCTCAAAGAAATGTGATAAATTCACTTTTGAAAAAGAAATTCAGACACTAAGAGCAAAAGAACACTTCAGCTTCAAAGAGGCTAGACAACGAGTAAACGCTATGTTCATTCGACCAGGGGTAAGTTTCTCCTCCATCATTAATAAGCATAAGCCCTTGAATAATAGAATGCCCAACACATCAGATGACGTATCTACACATGAGAAGAGCCTTAATTCAAAATTGACCATTCCTTAAACTCCGAAATCACTCCTGCAAATAATAGACTTATGAAGAGACGATTGAGTGATGAAAGAGAAGAATCTCTCTCATCAAAAATCTGTCTTAAAAATACGTTTAACTTGTTGGATGATGAAATGGATTTGGAGGACCCCAAATCCTCCAAACATTCCCTAGTCCCTACCTGTCCTGTATCTCAGGTGGGGACTTCTGTCTCGGCAGGTGCTTTGGTGCTTGCTGGGACCCCTGTCCCGTCCCCATCTCCAGTCCGGGCTGGGACTTCTGTCCCGGCATGTGATCTGGAGCAGGCTGGGACCTCAGCTCCGGCTACCGTTCCCGTGCGGTCTGGAGCTTCTGTCTCTGTTTGCCCTCCGGAGCAAGCTGAGACTTCTATAATGGCTTGCGCTCCAGTGCAGGCCAATAATTCTGCCCTAGGTTGTGCTCTAGCTCAGCCTAAGACTTCAGTTTTATCTAACAAACCTACCTTGGATGGCACAGTGGTCCAGGGGAAGAAGTCATTTGTCTCAGCTGGGAATACTGAAGTCATACCAAAATCTGTGGTAAAAGTTCCTAAAGAACAAAGAACATTAAGTAACTCAAGGCGAAACATAAAGGTGCCAATTAAGAACAAGAAGGCATCAGAAAAAGATCAAAATGTAAAAAAATCCTGATCCAAAGAAGACTAAAGAGTCTTCCAAATAAAATAAGATAAATTCTCTGCTATTTTGCAGTGGAATTGTCAAGGGTATAGAGCTAAATATGAAGAGCTTAAACATCTAATATATTCTCATTCACCAATATGCATAGCCTTACAAGAGACCATGTTTGGAGAAAACCAAATATTTAGTCCTAGAGAGTACATTATGCATCACTCTCCTATCAATCCTTTACAAGGAAGCCATGGTGGAAGCGCTCTTCTAGTCAGAAATGATATTCCTCATAAAATTTTACCCTTGAATACTCCCTTGGAAGCAGTAGCAATTCAGATTAATATAACTAGAGTATATAACATTTGCTCTCTCTATCTCTCGCCTAATAGAGAATTTTCTAGTAGTGACTTTACTAGTTTATGCAATCAGCTCCCCCAACTGTTTTTAATTTTGGGAGATATGAATAGTAGGCACCAGTCTTGGGGTGATGTGACATCAAATGCAAAAGGGGAACAGCTTCAGCAAATCATTAAGAACACAGATCTTACTGTTCTTAACACCAATAAACCTACTCATTTTCATATCCAAACATGGACCTTTTCTTGCATTGACCTCTCCCTTGCAAGTCCTAATGCTTTCATGGATTTTGAGTGGGATGTGCTTGATGATCTCTTTTGAAGTGATCATTTCCCAATCATCATTTCAAATGGGAATTCAGTACCTGTTTGCTAGAGCTCCCCGCTGGTGTACTGATAGGGCAGATTGGCCTCTTTTTAAAGAACTAAGCAATATAGAGGCAGATGTAAATGACTTGCCAACAGTTAGTGAAGCTATTTCTTATTTGAATAGTATTTTAATAAATGCAGCAAATTCATTCATTCCCAAGACCAGTGGGAAAATTTCGTCGGAAGCCTGTTCCCTGGTGGAATATACAGTGTACTATAAGACATAAAGCAATGAGGGCTGCTTTCACCAGATATCGTAGGCATAGGTGCACCATTTACCTTATATGCTTCAAGAAAGCCCGAGCCCAATCTAGATGGCATATAAAGAAAGCTCGCAGAGAATGTTGGATACTATTTCTCTCTAGTATCACATGGAAAACTCCAATGACGTTGGTTTGGGCCAAGATCAAGAAGATAGCTGGGAAATTCAAACCTTCCCCTCCTCCTGTTTTGAAAATTAACGGATTATTTGTATCAGATCCAAAAACTGTAAGTGAAGCTTTTGCAAGGCATTTTGCCAAAGTATCTAGCAAAAACCCTGACTCACCGTATTATCAATTACGCTCAAATGAGGAAGCTCGTTGTCTTGATTTCACTGCTAATGTAAGTGAATCATACAATATACCCTTTTCCATGAAAGAATTCTTATCAGCCTTATCTAAAAGTAAAAACTCTTCTCCTGGACTTGACGAAATTATATATGATATGATAAAGAACTCGTCATATAATACTAAAGTTTTTATCTTGGATGTTTTAAATAGAATTTTTAAGGATAGCGATTTTCCTGATGTTTGGGAAATAGCTTTAATTTTACCCTTCCTCAAGCCTGGTAAAGATTCCTCCATCCCTTCGAGTTATCGACCGATTGCAATGACATCTTGTCTCTGTAAATTAATGGAGAAGGTGGTCAATGCCAGGTTGGTTTGGTTTCTAGAACGGAGAGGGGTGATCTCTTCTGCTCAATGTGGATTCCGCAGAATGCACTCTTGTACTGATGTACTGATTCGATTGGAAGATTCGATCTGCAATACTTTTTTATCCAAGCAGCATCATATCACTGTCTTTTTTGATCTTGAAAAGGCATATGATACTGCTTGGAGGTATGGCATTTTAAAAGTTCTTCACAACATTGGGTTCAGAGGTGAATTGCCACTTTTTATCAAAGCTTTTTTAAAAAATAGTCTTTTTAAAGTTAGAGTAGGTAATACTCTATCCAAATTAACGGTACAAGAAGAAGGAGTTCCTCAGGGTAGTGTGTTAAGCGTAACCCTGTTTGCCCTTAGTATCAATGGTATTGCTTCCGTTATTCTGCCTGAAGTAATGTTTACGCTTTTTGTTGACGATTTGTCCTTGTCATTTGCAGCATCTAGAATGTCTGTAGCAGAGCGGAAACTACAGTTGACGATTGATAAAGTAGCTAGATGGGCCTCTGAGCATGGATTTCGTTTTTCACCATCAAAAACAGTAGTGATGCATTTCTGCCGCATTAGAGGTCACCATCCTGACCCAGATTTATACCTATATGGTCAGAGAATTTCATGTGTGGAGGAGGCAAAATTTTTGGGTCTGCTATTTGATCCAAAACTATCTTGGGAGCCGCATATTAAAAACCTTAAGATAAAATGCATGAAAGTTTTGGATGTCCTCAAAGTTATTTCCTGTACCAAATGGGGGGCTGATCATAAGCACCTACTTCAGTTGCATAAGGCACTGGTTTTACCCAAACTTTTATATGGATCTGAAATATACTCGTCAGCAAGAAGCACAAAGCTAGAGAGACTGAATGCTGTTCATCATGCTGGGGTAAGGATTGCTACAGGAGCATTCAAGTCCTCACCAATTCCAAGTCTCCTTGTTGATGCTGGGGAATTACCCCTAGTTTTAATGAGGCAGTCCCAGATGATTAAGTACTGGATTAGAGCTCAAAGACTTCCTAACTCCATAAGTTTTAAAATTATTTTGAATGGCAATCTTAATAATTTTAATAATAAATCTTCATGTCCACTTCCCTTTGGACTTAGAGTAAGACATGTTTTAGAAGAATTAGGTTTACCCCAATTTCAAATTCTTCCAGTAAAGCATTCAGCATTTCCTCCTTGGAGGCTACCACATGTAGATCACTGCAGCTGCTTAGAAGTATCTAAGACTGGAATACCGGAGCCTGTGATCAAACAGATATTTCTCACCCACTTTGAAGATCACAGAAATTCAGTTTGTATATATACAGATGGCTCCAAATCCAATGCTGGCGTTGGATTTGGAGTTGTTTTTCCCAGTTTTAATTGCAGTGGAGCATTGCCTAGCTCTGCTTCAATTTTTACAGCTGAGCTGCATGGAATTCTAATGGCTTTAAAAAGAATAGTAAACCATGCTGGTTTTAGTTTCACAATTTTTAGCGATTCTAAGAGTCTTTTGGAAGCCTTAAGTTCTTATAATCCTACCCATCCATTAGTTTCAGAAATTTTAGAATGGATGTTTTTACTAAGTCGTAAAAGAAAATTAATTAGGTTCTGTTGGGTTCCGTCCCATGTCGGTATAATAGGCAACGAGGAGGCTGACAGGTTAGCCCAAAGAAGGATCATTAAAACATCCTATTAACAAGGCCCTTCCAGATACCGACTATCAGCCTGAAATTAAGAATGCAATAAAATCTTCCTGGCAATTCTCATGGTCTTTGATCGAATCTAATAAGATGAGAGAAATCACAGACTCTGTTAATCCATGGATATATTTATCCAGCTGTCGTAGAAGAGAAGTGTCAGTGTGTCGCCTCCGAATTGGACACACGAACTTCTCTCATGGCTTTTTAATGAGTGGTAACTACCAGCCTTTTTGCAGCGATTGTTTGGTGCCACTAACGGTTAGACATTTGCTAGTCGAATGTCCTAGCTTGGTGGAACAGAGAGAGAGACATTTTAACAGGGACAGGGCTGGGAGTTTTAATTTGAGTTTCATTTTGGGAAAAGACTTGGACGAAGACTCTCTTTTCAATTTCATTGAAGATGTTGGTTTCTCTAACTTGATCTGATTTTAATATATAGGACATATTTTATTTTATCCAGTAGTTAATATATATTGAGTTTACTTTCGGTGTCAATAACCTAGTAGTTACGACACCAGATTGAACGCTTATAATCAATCAATCAATCAATCAATACCTCCAGGCATTATCATATGCATTTTCAAGATCAAGAAAGACAGTGATATGATGCTGCTTGGTTAATAAAGCATTGCAGATCGAATCTCCCAATCGAATCAGTACATCAGTACAAGAGTGCATTCTACGGAATCCACATTGAGCAGAAGAGATCACCCCTCTCTGTTCTAGAAACCAAACCAACCTGGCATTGACCATCTTTTCCATTAATTTACAGAGACAAGATGTCAATGCAATCAGTCGATAATTCGAAGGGATGGAGGAGTCTTTACCAGGCTTGAGGAAGGGTAAAATCAAAGCGGTTTCCCAAACTTCAGGAAAATCGCTATCCTTGAAAATTCTGTTTAAAACATCCAAGATAAAAACTTTAGTATTATATGACGAGTTCTTTATCATATCATATATAATTTCGTCAAGTCCAGGAGAAGAGTTTTTACTTTTAGATAAGGCTGATAAGAATTCTTTCATGGAAAAGGGTATATTGTATAATTCACTTACATTAGCAGTGAAATCAAGACAACGAGCTTCCTCATTTGAGCGTAATTGATAATACGGTGAGTCAGGGTTTTTGCTAGATACTTTGGCAAAATGCCTTGCAAAAGCTTCACTTACAGTTTTTGGATCTGATACAAATAATCCGTTAATTTTCAAAACAGGAGGAGGGGAAGGTTTGAATTTCCCAGCTATCTTCTTGATCTTGGCCCAAACCAACGTCATTGGAGTTTTCCATGTGATACTAGAGAGAAATAGTATCCAACATTCTCTGCGAGCTTTCTTTATATGCCATCTAAATTGGGCTCGGGCTTTCTTGAAGCATATAAGGTAAATGGTGCACCTATGCCTACGATATCTGGTGAAAGCAGCCCTCATTGCTTTATGTCTTATAGTACACTGTATATTCCACCAGGGAACAGGCTTCCGACGAAATTTTCCACTGGTCTTGGGAATTGAATGATTTGCTGCATTTATTAAAATACTATTCAAATAAGAAATAGCTTCACTAACTGTTGGCAAGTCATTTACATCTGCCTCTATATTGCTTAGTTCTTTAAAAAGAGGCCAATCTGCCCTATCAGTACACCAGCGGGGAGCTCTAGCAACAGGTACTGAATTCCCATTTGAAATGATGATTGGGAAATGATCACTTCAAAAGAGATCATCAAGCACATCCCACTCAAAATCCATGAAAGCATTAGGACTTGCAAGGGAGAGGTCAATGCAAGAAAAGGTCCATGTTTGGATATGAAAATGAGTAGGTTTATTGGTGTTAAGAACAGTAAGATCTGTGTTCTTAATGATTTGCTGAAGCTGTTCCCCTTTTGCATTTGATGTCACATCACCCCAAGACTGGTGCCTACTATTCATATCTCCCAAAATTAAAAACAGTTGGGGGAGCTGATTGCATAAACTAGTAAAGTCACTACTAGAAAATTCTCTATTAGGCGAGAGATAGAGAGAGCAAATGTTATATACTCTAGTTATATTAATCTGAATTGCTACTGCTTCCAAGGGAGTATTCAAGGGTAAAATTTTATGAGGAATATCATTTCTGACTAGAAGAGCGCTTCCACCATGGCTTCCTTGTAAAGGATTGATAGGAGAGTGATGCATAATGTACTCTCTAGGACTAAATATTTGGTTTTCTCCAAACATGGTCTCTTGTAAGGCTATGCATATTGGTGAATGAGAATATATTAGATGTTTAAGCTCTTCATATTTAGCTCTATACCCTTGACAATTCCACTGCAAAATAGCAGAGAATTTATCTTATTTTATTTGGAAGACTCTTTAGTCTTCTTTGGATCAGGATTTTTTTACATTTTGATCTTTTTCTGATGCCTTCTTGTTCTTAATTGGCACCTTTATGTTTCGCCTTGAGTTACTTAATGTTCTTTGTTCTTTAGGAACTTTTACCACAGATTTTGGTATGACTTCAGTATTCCCAGCTGAGACAAATGACTTCTTCCCCTGGACCACTGTGCCATCCAAGGTAGGTTTGTTAGATAAAACTGAAGTCTTAGGCTGAGCTAGAGCACAACCTAGGGCAGAATTATTGGCCTGCACTGGAGCGCAAGCCATTATAGAAGTCTCAGCTTGCTCCGGAGGGCAAACAGAGACAGAAGCTCCAGACCGCACGGGAACGGTAGCCGGAGCTGAGGTCCCAGCCTGCTCCAGATCACATGCCGGGACAGAAGTCCCAGCCCGGACTGGAGATGGGGACGGGACAGGGGTCCCAGCAAGCACCAAAGCACCTGCCGAGACAGAAGTCCCCACCTGAGATACAGGACAGGTAGGGACTAGGGAATGTTTGGAGGATTTGGGGTCCTCCAAATCCATTTCATCATCCAACAAGTTAAACGTATTTTTAAGACAGATTTTTGATGAGAGAGATTCTTCTCTTTCATCACTCAATCGTCTCTTCATAAGTCTATTATTTGCAGGAGTGATTTCGGAGTTTAAGGAATGGTCAATTTTGAATTAAGGCTCTTCTCATGTGTAGATACGTCATCTGATGTGTTGGGCATTCTATTATTCAAGGGCTTATGCTTATTAATGATGGAGGAGAAACTTACCCCTGGTCGAATGAACATAGCGTTTACTCATTGTCTAGCCTCTTTAAAGCTCAAGTGTTCTTTTGCTCTTAGTATCTGAACTTCTTTTTCAAAAGTAAATTTATCACATTTCTTTGAGCTTGCGGGGTGATCTTCACCACAGTTGATGCAGTGTGGAGAATTAGAGCATTCACCATGAGCTTCCAAACCACAATTTTCACAGACTGCATTTTCACCTTTAATTTTTCTCCTACAAGTCCCAATCACATGGCCAAATTTTTGGCAATAGAAGCACCTTCGACATGATGGAATATATGGTCTAACATTCAGTCGAAGCCATGCAGCCATTATCATGTTAGGTAGCTTCAGGAGATCAAATGTTAGAACGTACGTGGGCAAGGGTGTTAATACACCACCTATGTTCTTCTTCATTTGTTTCACATCTACTACTCCCTGGTCTTTTAGCTCCATTTGGATTTTTTCTTCAGAATATCCAAGTAATTCTGTAGATCTTATCACGCCTTTAACTTGGTTCAGTCTCTTATTGTATAAACAATCTATTTCTTGACCATGTAGCGACGAGATATTTTGGACTTTAGTGCTATCATCAGGTGATGCAACTTCTACCAGTAAACTGCCATCATTCATGTAAGAAATCTTTGGTTCGATGCTACATTTCATCTTGATTTCGCGATTGACAGAAAACATGTCAAGGTCCCTCATTTGTTGTCCTTCTCTCATTTCCAGAATCAAAAACTTGGCATAGTTGTTGGGTTCAAATTTTCCTGGCGTTATCTCAATTTTTCCTGAATTGCCTTTCCCTGTCCTCCTGATCCTAGACCTAGTGTCAGTATCTGATAGAGTGGGGAAATAAGGCTCTAATGTCATAACATTAGAGGTCTTGGAAGAGTCTAAAACTGTGTCCCTATTCAAGCCAGAGTCGTCAACAGAAGGGGGGGTATTGTTCTCCATAAGAACGGGTTTTCAAATATTCGACCAAGTAGCCTTCCACCCACCAAAAATCCCATGATTCGGAGCCCAACAAGGGAGGGATGTGGCTTGTCATGTCATGTAACCATCCCTAGAAGCTACTACCAGGCTATACACATGATCCCCAGCACCTAAGGCGTCCTCAGTCCGTCGAGATCGGACCCAGTGCTGGGAACCATGTTTGACATAAGACTTTCCCCTCGCTCGCGCACGTCAGGTACTCGAATTCTAAGGGTGGAGAGGCATGTCAGTCCTCTCCACCCTCCAACAAATCCAAAGAGCAGTCCAAGCCATAGTCGAAAAGGGAGCAGAAGTTGTACACCGTAAATCAATTCAGAAAGAAGAAGAGGAGAGAAGGAATAAAAATTAGGAGAAAGAGGTAAAAGATCCTAACAAAATTAGTTGAGCAAGCAACTGAAGTCCAAAAATAAAGCATCAGACTCCAGTTGCTTGCCCCTAAGCCCCTCCACTTCGGCAAAGAGTTAGGAATTGGAGGGGTGCCTGGAGGTACGGCATTTTAAAAGTTCTTCATAACATCAGGTTGAGAGGTGAATTGCCACTTTTTATCAAAGCTTTTTTAAAAAATAGTCTTTCTAAAGTTAGAGTAGGCAATACTCTATCCAAATTAACAGTACAAGAAGAAGGAGTTCCTCAGGGTAGTGTATTAAGCGCAACCCTGTTTGCCCTTAGTATCAATGGTATTACTTCCGTTATTCCGCCTGAAGTAATGTTTACGCTCTTTGTTGACGATTTGTCCTTATCATTTGCGGCATCTAGAATGTCTGTAGCAGAGCGGAAACTACAGTTGACAATCGATAAAGTAGCTAGATGGCCCTCTGAGCATGGATTTCGTTTTTCACCATCAAAAACAGTAGTGATGCATTTCTGCCGCATTAGAGGTCACCATCCTGACCCAGATTTATACCTATATGGTCAGAGAATTTCATGCGTGGAGGAGGCAAAATTTTTGGGTCTGCTATTTGATCCAAAACTATCTTGGGAGCCCCATATTAAAAACCTTAGGATAAAATGCATGAAAGTTTTAGATGTTCTCAAAGTTATTTCCTGTACCAAATGGGGGGCTGATCGTAAACACCTACTCCAGTTGCATAGGGCACTGGTTATACCCAAACTTTTATATGGATCTGAAATATATTCGTCAGCAAGAAGCACAAAGCTAGAGAGACTGAATGCTGTTCATCACACTGGGGTGAGGATTGCTACAGGAGCATTCAAGTCCTCACCAATTCCAAGTCTCCTTGTTGATGCTGGGGAATTACCCCTAGTCTTAATGAGGCAGTCCCAGATGATAAAGTACTGGATTAGAGCTCAAAGACTTCCTAACTCCTTAAGTTTTAAAATTATTTTGAATGGCAATCTTAATAATTTTAATAATAAATCTTCATGTCCACTTCCCTTTGGACTTAGAGTAAGACATGTTTTAGAAGAATTAGGTTTGCCCCAATTTCAAGTTCTTCCAGTTAAGCATTCAGCATTTCCCCCTTGGAGGCTACCATATGTAGATCACTGCAGCTGCTTAGAAATATTTAAGACTGGAATACCGGAGCCTATGATCAAACAAATATTTCTCGCCCACTTTGAAGATCACAGAAATTCAGTTTGTATATATACAGATGGCTCCAATTCCAATGCTGGCGTTGGATTTGGAGTCGTTTTTCCCAGTTTTAATTGCAGAGGAACATTGCCTAGCTCTGCTTCAATTTTTACAGCTGAGCTGCATGGAATTCTAATGGCTTTAAAAAGAATAGTAAACCATGCTGGTTTTAGTTTCACAATTTTTAGTGATTCTAAGAGCGTGTTGGAAGCCTTAAGTTCTTATAATCCTACCCATCCATTAGTTTCAGAAATTTTAGAATGGATGTTTTTACTAAGTCGTAAAAGAAAATTAATTAGATTTTGTTGGGTTCCATCCCATGTCAGTATAATAGGCAACGAGGAGGCTGACAGGTTAGCCAAAGAAGGATCAATAAAACATCCTATTAACAAGGCCCTTCCAGATACCGACTATCAGCCTGAAATTAAGAATGCAATAAAATCTTCCTGGCAATTCTCATGGTCTTTGATCGAATCTAATAAGATGAGAGAAATCACAGACTCTGTTAATCCATGGATATATTTATCCAGCTGTCGTAGAAGAGAAGTGTCAGAGTGTCGCCTCCGAATTGGACACACGAACTTCTCTCACGGCTTTTTAATGAGTGGTAACTACCAGCCTTTTTGCAACGATTGTTTGGTGCCACTAACGGTTAAACATTTACTGGTCGAATATCCTAGCTTGGTGGAACAGAGAGAGAGACATTTTAACAGGGACAGGGCTGGGAGTTTTAATTTGAGTTTCATTTTGGGAAAAGACTTGGACGAAGACTCTTTTTTCAATTTCATTGAAGATGTTGGTTTCTCTAACTTGATCTGATTTTAATATACAGGACATATTTTATTTTATCTAGTAGTTGATATATATTGAGTTTACTTTCGGTGTCAATAACCCAGTAGTTACGACACCAGACTGAATGCTTAAAATCAATCAATCAATCCAACCTTTAGTATATTAAGCTGCTGTTTAACAGTGTATACAACCTCGTTTATGTGATTTGTGGATGTCAGCCTTTTATCCAATACCAGACCCAAGTATTTTACTTGATCTTCATACAGTAATATGACACCCTCTAAGAATAGTGTTGGTATTTCTTCCTTGCGTCTTAGTCTGGAAAACCTTATGGCTTTGGTTTTTTCAGAAGAGAATGTGAAGCCCCTGCTATTAGCCCATGCTGTTGCTAAGTTAATAGCCTCTTGAATCTTTTGGCCCGTTTCTAATGTTGTCGATTTGCTGCACACAATAGCGAAGTCATCAGCATAAGCCAATCCATGAACTCCTGTGGGAACTTGTTCTAATAAACTATTAATGGCTATGCTGAAGAGTGTACGACTCAGAACACTTCCTTGGGGAATCCCTTCCTCTTGAAGATATGCACAAAAGAAAGAAGAGCCCACTCGGACTTTTAGATAACTGTCAGATAAGAAGTCCTTTAAACAATTGAACATATTACCCCCAATACCCCACTCTGCAACTTGCTTCAGAATGCCTCCCCACCAGGTAGTATCGTAGGCATTTTTCAAGTCAAAAAACACACCAATGCTCGAGTTCTCAATTGCGAAGGCATTCTGAATCTCACGAGTGATAAAAAGTAAGGGATCCAGAGTGCACTTATTTCTTCTAAATCCAAACTGTCTGTTTGATAGGAGATTTTTAGATTCGAAAAACCAAACTAAACGCATATTAACCATTCTTTCATAGATCTTACAAATGCAGCTAGTGAGAGCAATAGGTCTGTAACTTTGTGGGTCATGAGAGTCTTTTCTTGCCTTTAAGATTCCTATGATGATTGAAGTCTTCCAAGATTTAGGAGAAGATTCAGAAGACCAAAATTTGTTCAGCACATTTAAGAGGAATTTCTTTGACGATATGGATAAGTGACCAACCATGGAATAAAGAATGTTATCCTCTCTAGGAGAGGTTGGGGAGGATAAAGATAAAGCATGATCCATTTCTTCCAAGGTGAAGAGAAGATTATATGCCTCCGAGTTCGTATAGGTAGGAGGAATAATCATGGTCTTGGCTCTAATTCTTCTGAAATCGTGTGAATAATGAAGTGGACTTGAAATATCAGCATAATGTCTTCCAAAAGCCTCTGCTACTTCTCTTGTATCTGATATAAAGGAGTCATTTATCTTCAGAATGGGTAAAGGAGATGGAGTAAACTTTCCTTGTAATTTTCAAATCCTATTCCATACTAAGGTAGGGGAAGAGTCATATTTCAATTCGCTAATATATTTAATGAAGGATTCCCTCCTTGCTTTCTTGAAGATTTTCTTCTGCTTTGCTCGAGCTCTTCTATACGTTATCTTATTGACTAAACAAGGGTATCTCCGATATCTCTTATGGCAAGTTCTTGTCATCTTTCTGCTTAAATTACATTCATCTCTCCACCAGGGGACTACTGGGCGTTGAGGTTTACCAGCTGTCCTAGGAATGGAAGAGAAAGCACCAGAGAATATCATGTCTACCAGGTAGTCATATGCATCACAGTTACTACCAAAATCACTAGTCTTATAATTAATCTCTGTGGATCTCCTAAATAATTCCCAATTAGCCTCTCCTGTCTTCCATTTAGGTAAGCATCAGGAGGGAGTGTTCTTTAAATATTTGATATGGATAGGCCAGTGGTCTTTAAGATTTTAAAGGGAATTGACAACATCAAAAGTGACAAAATTTTCACATTGAATGAGAATCAGACAAGAAACAATGGTCTCAAACTGTCCGGAAATAGATTCAATTTGGAAGTAGGTAGAAACAACTTTGCCAACCGTGTAGTTAATGAATGGAATAAACTTCCTGCACAGGTAGTGCAATGTAGTTCAGTTCGAAGCTTTAAGAATCATTTAGATAAATACCTAAGTAAGATGCTGTAATGATTATAATTTATGTTATATTATTTGTTTTTGTTTTGTTACAATTTGTCTGTCTGATTTTCATTTATTATTAGTTATATGTCAATTTATAATCATTTACTATTTACCTTTTTGTTTGTTATTCAACTATACCTATGCATTTATTTATGTATTTTATTTGTTATTTTTACATTATTATAGTTTTAATTTATTATTATTTTTTTTTTTTTTTTTTTTTTTTGCATCCGACCTAGATATGGATCAAAAGGTCTCCTGTCGGCATGCTCCGCCTTTGTAATCCTTTGTAATGTAAATCTTCATCTATTGACCAACTGTAGTCTAATCTTAAGGATGATGAACAATTAGTTAGGTCTATAGCAGAACTTGAGTTGTGAAAGACATCAAACCTAGTTTTGGAACAGTCATTCATCAAAATGACATCGTTATTATCAATAAATTCTTTAATTATATTGCCCCATGGGTCATGCCTTGATTCACCCCATAGAGGATGCTTGGTGTTAAAGTCACCCATTATAATAAAAGGCTCAGGGAGCTGATCAACCAAAAATTGTAGGTCATTTAACTCAAACTGACGGGTGTGGTTATATATGTCTACGAGTCAATCTTCCAGTTCAGGTTCCAAATATAAAGAACATAAAGTGATCCATTTAGTGGTAAAGATTTGTACTGCACAAGCCTGCAACACCGAATGTAAGTGGACACTTCTGTGGTTTACACATTTCTTAACAATGATACCAGTACCTCCATGGGTACGGCCCCCAATCATAGGAGGAGATCTGTAAAATTTGTAATTAAGTCCAACATTAGGGGATAAATTGCCAAGCATAGTTTCTTGCAGACAAAAAACAGACAAATCATGTTCTTTAAAGAGAATCCCAACCTGCTCTCGATGAGAATTAAAACCTTAAATATTCCATTGAATTATGGACATTATACTGTTTTCTTTTTCTTTTTTGGGTCTACTGGTCTGGTAAGAGAAGTCTGGGAGAGAGAGGGTATACAAGGTGGATTCTTTTCTAATTTCTTTGCTTTTGCAGGTGGCATCCTCCTCTCTGACAATGGTCCGACCGATGATGTAGAGTCCGGGTTATTAGTTTCTTTCTTAGATTGCTTATCACGATTTGGGGAAGTAGATGGAGATGAGGGTGGACTGTGGAGTCTTTTACTGCACACAGCTTCAGACTCCATAGCTTCGCTTCTGTGCGCCTCAACTGAGTGAGGCACATCAGTCCGTGATCCCTTTATTGGGAGCCCCCCAAGTTTGGAAGTTTGATTGATTGAGAGGAGACTTTATTAAAGGAACCCTGTGGGGTCCCAGTAATGACAACTTTAGATGCCCCTCTAGATGGGGCAGGAGACATTCCCTCAACTGGGGATGGGAGAACCTTCTCAGAGGAGGGTTGGCGAGTACTACAATTTCCATCTTGTAGAGAAGAACGATTAGGTCTAGTAATGACTCTTTCACGCTGAGGCTTGGGTTCAGCATTTCCTTGATCCTCATTGCTTCTGTGCACCTCTACCGAGTGAGGCACACTAGTCAGCAATCCCTCTACTGGGGAGTCCCCCAAGTCTGGAAGAGAGATTGCCTGAGAGGAGGCTTCATTACAAGAAGCCTGTGAGGTTTCTACAACAGAAACCTTAGGTGCCCCTCCAGATGGGGCAGGGGACACCCCTTCAACAAGGGGTGAGGAAACCGCACAGGAGGCTTCAGAAGTACTAGAAATTCCTACTTGAGAAGAAGAAAGAGCATTAGGTTTCATAATAACACTTTTACACTGAGGCTTGGGTTCAGTGTTAACAGAAGAACTCATATTGGCATTTTTATTTCTATTGCCTTATAGAGTTGGCTGATCCACTTTACTATTTGTTTTAACATCACTGTATCGTTTGGAATTACTTAATAGTCTTTTAGCATGTCCTACACTTATATGTTCTGCATGAGCTTTTAGTAGTATTTCCTGTTCCTTCTTATAAATTGCACAATTCTTATTTCTGGCATCATGCTCTTCTTTACAATTTATACAAACTGTTGGACGGGAACAATCCCCATGTTCAGGCTGAGCACATATCAAACACACTTTGTTCCTTGCACATCTGCGGGAAGCATGGCCAAAACCATAGCAGTTGAAGCACTGAAGATCTGTTGATCCTTCTAGGTTGAGGGAAAGGTTTCCCACTCCCCTCTCAAGGGTGGGAAGAGGGCCACTATCTGGGCCCTTGGGTGATGGTGTAGGGCCTTCCATGGCCCCAATATGGGAAGAGTTGTTAGATGGCATTTTGGATACAGCTGTTGTAGAATCTCTATTCTGAATTTTGACACTTGGGCAATCCAAAGAGTCTGAACTCCGTGTTCGCTTATTGTGAGTTAGTCGGTCATCTGGTCGGTTGGTTGATTGTACTTTATCTGGTGTGACTGATCAGTCTCCATTTTATCCGTATTAGGTTGTGTTTTAGTGGTGAGGTGGCCTGTAGGCTGTAATTTGTTGCCAAGGGCTTCTGAGTATGTCTTAATATTAAGTTTTAATGGATCAATCACTTTTCTTCTTGCTTCAGAGTAGCTAATATGTTCTCTGACCTTTATATTTAGGATTTGTTTTTCTAGTATATATTTTTCACAAGATCTAGAGGAAGTTGGGTGCTCTTCATGACAATTAAAACATTTCAATGTTTTCGAACATTTTCCATGTTCGCTTTCACTGCAATTGACACAAATTGGTGGTGTTCATGCTAATTTCTGGTGAATATATGACCAAACATTTGGCAGTGGTAACATCTTCTTGGTGAAGGTATATATGGTCTAACCTTCAGCTTATACCAAGCAGCAGATATTGATGATGGAAGATTAAGCAGGTCAAATGTTAAGATTGATAGAGGTTGGTCTACAAGAGTGCCATTTTCTTTTCGTTTCATCCGGCGAACACTTGAAACGTGCTGGGATTTCAACTCTGTTAAGAGCTTTTCTTCAGAAAACCTCAGCAGTTCCTTGGAGTAGACAACTCCTCTACACTGGTTGATTGTCTTGTGGGGGGTACAATCTGCCTCATGCCCAGCAACTTTTCCAATGTTCTGCAATTTTGAGCTCTCTTCTGGAGAGTTAACCTCTATCAGAAGTGATCTACTACTTTGGGGAATGATAATGGGTTCCCTGCCAATACATTGGATAATTTCTCTATGGACATCAAAAATGTCGAAAGAGTCAATGGGGTTGTCATTGGGCATGGATAAAGTTAAATATTTATTATAATGGGATTCAAAAATCCCAGGCAAAACTTCCAATTGTCCTCGTGAGTTAGTTAGAGGGGGGAAAGACTTTTCTTTATTTTAATTTTTCCGCTGTGGTTTAGCAGAGGGTTCCAGTGTGATGAAAGACTGTGGACTTTCATCTCTAGAACCGGTGGAGGCCTTGCTCATATCCTTGGTCATGCATAGGTCGTCAGCGTTAGGAGAGTTTTCTCTTAAGGGTTTGTCTTGACCGCAGTGAGGGTGACCTTACTGGGGGTGGTTCCCCAGTCAGGTGGTTATGAGGCAAACTATGTTTGGGGCACCTTTTCTAGCCCCCTCCCTATGTGGGGTGAGCAGAGTGGATCCTGAGTAGGGCTGCTCAGTCATGTGGGTAGCTACCGAACCGTGCTGTTGCCTCGATCCCAATACGAGAGCGATTTATCTTGCCCACACCGCTTATGTGTAGTTCGTGACTAGAGGCTTCCAGAGATCACCTTCTCCTGCCCCCATCGTCACTAGCCATCGCCATAGGGCTTTCTTTTGCCACTACTGAGAGGAGCGGCTGAAAATTAGGTCGGAGGGAGGGAACAGCAAGCGGAAGAGAAGAGAGGAGTGAAAAAGGAAGTTTAAGAGGAAGCCCTGTGCGGGGAAACAAGAGACCCACCCGGGGATCGGCATTAGTCGCGTCTTACGACACGCAGCCGACGTGGCGGGGGCTATATTCTATACTACACCCCCTAGCCCCAGCGGGCCTACCTTTAGTATATTAAGTCGCTGTTTAACAGCGTATACAACCTCATTTATGTGATGAGTGAATGTCAACCTTTTGTCCAAAACCAGACCCAAGTATTTTACTTGATCTTCATATGGTAATATGACACCCTCTAAGAATAGTGTTGGTATCTCTTCCTTGCGTCTTAGTCTGGAAAACCTTATGGCTTTAGTTTTTTCAGCAGAAAATCTGAAGCCCCTGCTATTAGCCCATGCTGTTGCTAAGTTAATAGCCTCTTGAATCTTTTGACCTGTTTCTAGTGTTGTCGATTTGCTGCACACAATAGCGAAGTCATCAGCATAAGCCAATCCATGAACTCCTGTGGGAACTTGTTCTAATAAACTATTAATGGCTATGCTGAAATGTGTAGGACTCAGAACACTTCCTTGGGGAATCCCTTCCTCTTGAAGATATGCACAAGAGAAAGAAGAGCCTACTCGGACTTTTAGATAAAGGTCAGACAAGAAATCCTTTAAATAATTGAACATATTACCCCTGATACCCCACTCTGCAACTTGCTTCAGACATATTCATAATCACATCACTCACCGCTCCATTAACACACTGAAAGACAACACACTGCTGCATGCCAGACCCCCTGATATCCACCCTTCTGAATCCTCTCTCCCACGAAAGGACAGAGTCCACTTGGCCAGACTGCGATGCGGTCACCACCCAGCACTTCTAAGCTACCAGAAGAGGCTGGACGACCGTGTTGTGAACAGCTGCCCAGGATGTAACACTTCACCCCATACCATACAACACATAATGGAAGACTGCATTATACACAATCATGCACGCAAACAACACAACATACACTCTATAAAGGATTTGTGGGAAAACCCAGTTTCGGCTGTGGCCTTCCTTGGGGAGACGGGACTGCTCGGACAGACAGTCTAGGGAACGACAACAACAACAACAACAACTTGCTTCAGAATGCCTCCTCGCCATGTAGTATCGTAGGCATTTTCAAGTCAAAAAACACACCAATGCTCGAGTTCTGAATTGCAAAGGCATTCTGAATCTCACAAGTGATAAAAAGTAAGGGGTCCAGAGTGCACTTATTTCTTCTAAATCCAAACAGTCGGTTAGATAGAAGATTTTTAGATTCCAAAAACCAAACTAAATGCATATCAACCATTCTTTCATAGATCTTACAAATGCAGCTAGTGAGAGCAATAGGTCTGTGACTTTGTGGGTCATGAGAGTCTTTTCTTGCCTTTAAGATTCCTATGATAATTGAAGTCTTCCAAGATTTAGGAGAAGATCCAGAAGACCAAAATTTGTTCAGCACATTTAAAAGGAATTTCTTCGATGATATGGATAAGTGGCCAACCATGGGTTGTATTGGTAGGAGGAATAATTGTGGTCTTGGCTATAATTCTTCTGAAATCACGTGATTAATGTAGTGGACTTGAAATATCACCATAATGTCTTCCAAAAGCCTCTGCTACTTCTCTTGTATCTGATATAAAGGAGTCATTTATCTTCAGAATGGGTAAAGGAGATGGAGTAAACTTTCCTTGTAATTTTCGAATCCTATTCCATACTAAGGTAGGGGAAGAGTCATATTTCAATTCGCTAATATATTTAATAAAGGATTCCCTCCTTGCTTTCTTGAAGATTTTCTTCTGCTTTGATCGAGCTCTTCTGTACGTTATCTTATTGGCTAAACAAGGATATCTCTGATATCTCTTATAGCAAGTTCTAGTAATCTTTCTGCTTAAAGCACATTCATCGTTCCACCAGGAAACTACTGGGCGTTGAGGTTTACCAGCTGTCCTAGGAATGGAAGAGAAAGCACCAGAGAATATCATGTCTACCAGGTAGTCATATGCATCACAGTTACTACCAAAATCACTAGTCTTATAATTAATCTCTGTGGATCTCCTAAATAATTCCCAATTAGCCTCTCCTGTCTTCCATCTAGGTAAGCAACAGGAGGGAGTGTTCTTTGAATATTTGATATGGATAGGCCAGTGGTCACTACCACGTAGATCTTCATCTATTGACCAACTGTAGTCTAATCTTAAGGATGATGAACAAATAGTTAGGTCTATAGCAGAACTTGAGTTATGAAAGACATCAAACCTAGTTTTGGAACAGTCATTCATCAAAATGACATCGTTACTATAAATAAATTCTTCAATTATATTGCCCCAGGGGTCATACCTTGATTCACCCCATAGAGGATGTTTGGCATTAAAGTCACCCATTATAATAAAAGGCTCAGGGAGCTGCTCGACCAAAGATTGTAAGTCACTTAACTTGAACTGACGGGGTGGTTATATATGTCTAGGAGTCAATCTTCCAGTTCAGGTTCCAAATACAAAGAACATAAAGTAATCCATTTAGTGGTAAAGATTTGTACTGCACAAGCCTGCAACATCGAATGTAAGTGGACACTTCTGTGGTTTACACATTTCTTAACAATGATACCAGTACCTCCATGGGCACGGCCCCCAATCATAGGAGGAGATCTGTAAAATCTATAATTAAGTCCAACATTAGGGGATAAATTGCCAAGCATTGTTTCTTGCAGACAATAACAGACACATCATGTTCTTTAAAGAGAATCCCAACCTGCTCTCGATGAGAATTAAGACCTTGAATATTCCATTGAATTATGGACAATATACTGTTTTCTTTTTCTTTTTTGGATCTACTGGTCTGGAAACAGAAGTCTGGGAGAGAGAGGGTCTACAAGATGGGTTCTTTTCTAATTTCTTTGCTTTCGCGGGTGGCATTCTCCTCTCTGACAATGGTCCGACAGACAATGTAGAGTCCGGGTTATTAGTTCCTTTCTTAGATTGCATATCACGATTTGGGGAAGGAGATGGAGATGAGGGTGGACTGTGGAGTCTTTTACTGCACACAGCTTCAGACTCCATAGCTTTGCTTCTGTGCGCCTCAACTGAATGAGGCACATCAGTCCGTGATCCCTTTATTGGGGAGCCCCCCGAGTTTGGAAGTTTGACTGATTGAGAGGAGGCTTTATTAAAGGAACCCTGTGGGGTTTCAGCAATGGGAACTTTAGGTGCCTTTCAAGGTGGGGCAGGAGACATTCCCTCAACTGGGGATGGGAGAACCTTCGCAGAGGAGGGTTGGCGAGTACTACAATTTCCAACTTGTGGAGAAGAACGATTAGGTCTAGTAGTGACTCTTTCACGCTGAGGCTTGGGTTCAGCATTTCCTTGATCCTCATTGCTTCTGTGCACCTCTACCGAGTGAGGCACACTAGTCAGCAATCCCTCTACTGGGGAGTCCCCCAAGTCTGGAAGAGTGATTGCCTGAGAGGAGGCTTCATTACAAGAAGCCTGTGAGGTTTCTACAATAGAAACCTTAGGTGCCCCTCCAGATGGGGCAGGGGACACCCCTTCAACAAGGGGTGAGGAAACCTCCGCACAGGAGGCTTCAGAAGTATTAGAAATTCCAACTTGAGAAGAAGAAAAACCATTAGGTTTCATAGTAACACTTTTACATTGAGGCTTGGGTTCAGTGTTAACAGAAGAACTCATATTGGCATTTTTATTTCTATTGCCTTCTACAGTTGGCTGATCCACTTTACTATTTGTTTTAACAACATCACTGTATCTTTTGGAATTACTTAATAGTCTTTTAGCATGTCCTACACTTATATGTTCTGCATGAGCTTTTAGTAGTATTTCCTGTTCCTTCTTATAAATTACACAGTTCTTATTTCTGGCATCATGCTCTTTATAATTTATACAAACTGTTGGGCGGGAACAATCCCCATGTTCAGGCTGAGCACATATCAAACACACTTTGTTCCTTGCACAAGACACCAATTGGAAAGAGTGACCATGTACTCATCGAAACTGTACTAAAGGAAGAAATAGAGATGAGGAGTGGCGAAAAGCATAGGAAAGGAAGATTGATGTACAACAAAACAGACTTTGCAAAACTAAAGACGTTCTTCCAGAATGCAAACTGGGAAAAATTCTATATGGAAGAGACAACAGTGGAAGAGAAATGGAACATACTGTTGGATAATTACAATGAAGGGGTAAACAGGCATGTACCAAGACAAAAGCAAGAGAGAGAGTACATTAAATGTTGGTTCAACAAAAGATGCAGTGAGGCAAAAGACAGAAGGGACAAAGCTTGGAAAAGGTGGAGAAAAGACAAAAAACAAAGCAAATGGCAAATATATATAAACTATAGAAATGAGTATGTTAATGTGAGAAGAGAGGAGAAAAGGAACCATGAGAAGGATATAAAAGATAAATGCAAAGATCAGCCCAAGCTATTCTACCGGTATGTAAATGGTAAACTTAAAACCAAACAGGAACTAGTGAAACTACGCCAAGGAAATATAGAATACACAGAAGAATTAGAGATGGCCAAATTCATGAACAACTACTTTAAATCTGTCTTCACCAGAGAGAAAATACAAAATTGGGATGTAGATAATAACAAACATTCTCCCCACATGAGTGAATTTACAACATCACAAAAAGAAATATCAGAACATCTATCAAAACTGGACGTCAGAAAATCACATAGCCCAGATGGAATTGCAAATTGGATTCTAAAAGAATGCAAAGAAGAGCTAACGGACAAAATACACATCATAATAAATAGCTCACTCAAGGAAGGAAAGATACCTAATGACTGGAAAAATGCTAACATTGTACCAATATATAAAGGAGGAAACAAGGAAGAACCCACCAACTATAGACCAGTATCACTAACAAGCACTATAGCCAAAATTTGTGAGAAAATCATCAAGAATAGATGGGTAAAACACCTGGAAGATAACAACATATTAAACCCAAGACAATTCGGGTTCAGACAAGGTAGATCATGCACCACAAACTTGATATGCTTCTACTCAAGACTAATACACATAGTGCAAGAAAGAAACGGATGGGCTGATTGTGCATTCCTAGACTTGCAAAAAGCATTTGACAAAGTACCACACAGAAAACTACTAAAAAAAACTGGAACACATAGGAGGAATACAAGGGAACCTACTAAAATGGATGGAGGACTTCCTGACTGGAAGAAAGATGAGAGTAGTACTCAGAGAAAAATATTCAGATTGGAAAGAGGTGATCAGTGGAGTACCGCAAGGATCTGTACTGGCTCCAATAATGTTTGCTATCTATATGATATGGACAAGGGCGTGAACTGTTACATGAGCTTCTTTGCTGATGACGCCAAACTGTTAAGGAAAGTAGAGACTGATAAGGACTGTGAAGCACTGCAAGAAGATCTGAATAGGGTATGGAACTGGAGTCAGAAATGGGAAGTGGATTTTAATACTAAGAAGTGTAGCATTATGGAGTTTGGAAAAAGCAAAACCAGAATATCAAGAAATTATACAATTGGAATCAAGGAAGTAAAGAAAGTAGGATCCGAAAAAGACTTGGGAGTTATTATCACAAACGACTTGTCCTATGATACACAGATTAACAAAATTGTCGGGGAGACTTACAACTTGCTAAGATCAATAAAAGTGGCTTTTGCTTACCTGGACGAAGACATGATAAAAAAAATTTTGGTTACATTGATAAGGCCTAGACTAGAGTATGCGGCGACATTGTGGTCCCCCAGTACCAAAAAGAACATAAAGAAAATAGAAAGAATCCAAAGAGCAGCTACAAAAATGGCACCTGCACTTGCAAACCTATCATACGAGGAGAGATTAGCTAAACTGGAGCTACCGACACTGGAGCAAAGAAGAGAGAGAGGAGACCTACTGACCATCTACAGAATCATGAAAGGCACAGAGATACTTGATAGAGAAGAATTACTAAACTGGGACAAGAGAAACACAAGAGGACATGGAAGGAAATTAAGAAAACATAGCTATAGAAGAGAACTGAAGAAAAACAGTTTTCCACATAGAGTTTAGAAACTTGGAACAAACTGGATAATGAAATAGTAAGCGCAAAAACCATTCATGAGTTTAAAAGCAAACTAGACACTGAGAGATACAATGGCGGGACAACACGAGCATAGCTCCCCTTCCCGCAAAATACAACTAGGTAAATAAATACATCTGCGGGAAGGATGGCCAAAACCATAGCAGTTGAAGCACTGAAGGGGACGGGGCTTAAACTGCTTCACATAAACAATCACTTTTTTCTATCTCTACATAATGAGGTAGATCTTCACCACAAAAACTTAGGATAATCATAGGAGAACGAGGGATTTTAGCAACCTTCCAAACATTAGTTGGGCACATTTCTAAAATTTCTTCTTCATGAAAATCATACAGATCTCTATTAAAAATTACCCCTTTGGCATAACTAAAGGTATAGTGGGGTTTAACTTTCTTAATGTCCGATTTCTGTTTCAAGTTAAGCACCATGGCAGCTTGTTCATAAGATTTTACATCAATTAAGAAGGATTTCTTCCAAATCGTGATACCTGGGAGTTATTCAAATTACCACAGCCAATGTGAAAGAATCTTCTAAACTCAAACAAGTTAGCACGTTCTTTTGCAAGAGTGATAATGAGCCACTTAGCTGAATTGGGAGGCCTCTGCACACTTTCCTTCCTTACCTCTACTGGGATTTCTGGATAAAAGATATCCAGGTTAGGTGGCACTCTAGCAACAAGTTGGGCCAAAGATTCATTCTCATTACAATTATCATAATCCAAGCAGGCAGCAGCTGCATCCTGATTAGAAAGAAATGAGATCTACACTAGCCAAGCTTTAAAGTTGTCAGTTAGTTTAACTCTGATCTCTTTAATTTGTCCAAATTTACGGAACTTTTCATATAAGTCTGTATAACTCTTATCAAGAGAGACATATTGTAAATGTAAGATTCTATGACTATTAGGGGCAGTATTTGATTGGTTAATTTTACCGAAGTCCTTTTTCAAGCTGGAGTCATCAACTGGGGGTTTTATTTTTGTTGAGTCAATATTGTCAACATTAGGATTGGCAATATTAGGAGAGGGATCAGGGGTTTTAGGAGGAGGATCAGGTAGTGGTGGGGGTTTAGAGCATTCAGTTTCAACAGCCGCCATCATGTATATTTATGAGGCCACACCATATATCAAGAAAGAAAGATCAATGCATAGAAGAAGATATTGCAGTTGCCTGATGCTGCAAGCAATAAAAGAAAAGTCTCTGCAGAGTCGGGAAGTTCCAGAAACGACTATTTACACATGCAGGGCCTCGGAGGTGAGTTAGAGACTTTGTCAACCCTGGGTTTGTCCTCTTTTGTTTTCTCCCATTTAGGATGGATCTGGCATAGTCACTCTGCATGTGTACTGGATAGGGAGAAAGGAAGTCAGCAGCCTAGTACCTACCTCACAAACATGCATTCCCCAGTCGGACTTTCGGCCCTCGCAGGGAGTAGTGACCTCGCGGTATACATCCCCACTTGACTGGGTTCAGACATGTAGCTTGGGAGGCACCAAGATACAAGAACCTTCCTTAACAAGTATTAGAGAAAGATGGTGAAAAAGGAGAGTAGGGTAGCATATATCAAGGATAGGGATAGGGGAATTCGCAAAGGAAAAGGGTGAGGGACCCCCTATCTATTCACTACCCCAAAAACATCATCCTAAAACAACTGTCATGGGATGAGGGTGACAAATCCTAGGAGTATTCCAGTCCATAATCAAAGACAAGCTAGGGTCGTCAACAAAAAGACTTTTGGCTCAGTTTTCGTCTGGTAGCTTAGGGCTGACCTCTCCAGTATGGTTGCACCTGGCTGGCACAGCTCAGCCCGTCCTTGCTACACGGAAGCCCCCCCACTACATCAAAGTACTGGGCCTCCGGGGGGGTCGTGTCTTCAGGGTTTTCAGGTAGGGTACCCAAGAAAGGCGCTTATCAAAAATAAGTCCTAAAAACCTGGTTTCATCAACACAAGGAATCTGGTCATCCTTTAACCAAATAATAGGGTCAAGATGCAGACTTCTTAGTCGGCAGAAATGTACGACGACAGTTTTGCTGGGTGAAAATTTAAAACCATTATTATCAGCCCATGAAACTATTTTATTGATGCAGAGTTGTAGTTTTCTCTCAGCTATTGCCATGTTACTAGCTCTAAAAGAAATGGAGAGGTCATCTACAAAAAGGGTGGCAAGTATATCAGGAGGAATCACAGATGTCACCCCATTTATAGCTAAACTAAAGAGAGTGACACTGAGAACACACCCCTGAGGTACACCTTCTTTCTGTTGTCTTATTTCAGATATGACGTTCCCAACTCTTACTCTAAAAACACGATTTGCTAAAAAGTTCTTGATGAAAAAGGCCATTTCTCCTCGAATGCCAATACCATGTACAGCCTTAAGAATACCATGCTTCCATGTGGTATCATATGCTTTCTCTAGGTCAAAGAAAACACTGATATGATGTTGCTTAGAGACAAAGGCTTTACAAATTGAAGATTCTAGTCGAAGTAAGGCATCAGCAGTGGAGTGCATGCAACAGGAAACCACATTGAATATCAGATATGATGTGGTTTCGTTCAAGATACCAGACTAGTCGTGCATTGACCATTTTTTCTAAAATTTTGCACATGCAGCATGTGAGGGCAATAGGACGGTAATTTGATGGAATTGAACCATCTTTATTAGGTTTAAGAAAAGGTAAAATAATACCCATTAACCAAACACTGGGAAACCAATGTTCAAACCCCATCCTATTAAGAGGTGCAAGAATAAAACCTTTAGTTACAGGAGATATATGTTTCAACATGGCATATGTAATGTCATCAGGACCTGGAGAGCTATCACTGCAGGAGTTCAAAGCTGAACCATATTCCTTTTCAGTGAAAGGGAGGTTATAGGATTCTTCATGAGGGGCAGTGAAGTCAAGATTACGTTGTTCTCTCATTCGGTATTGATATCCAGGAGAGCTGTTGTCTGGTTTAGATATATTAGCAAAATGATTTGCTAAGGCATTACTGACATCTTTAGGATCAAAGACCAAAGAGCCATCTAATTTTAGAACAGGTGGAGGGCTAGTGGTGTATTTCCCCGATATTTTTCTCAAGTTTTTCCAAACGATCGATGCCGGTGTTCTATAGTTGAATGATGATACAAATTTAGCCCAAGACTGATGCTTTGCTTCTTTGATGGTACGTCGAAGTAATACCCTGCTTTTACAATAAGCAACTAAATTCTCATCATTTCTATGGCGATGTAATCTAGTCAAAGCTCTTCATGTTGTTCTATGTAGATTTCGTATGGTGTCAGACCACCATGGTACAGGGCGTCTCCTAAACTTTCCAGATGACTTTGGGATGGAATTAATACCAGCAGTGTAGAGTGTGTCATTTAAGTACTCCAGTGCAGCTTCTACTGAAGAAAAACTGTCAATACTGTTCTGGACAGTACTCAATTCTTCAAACTTGGCCCAGTCGGCTTTTTCAGTGCACCAGCGAGGAATACCATCTGTAGGAGCACCTTCCTGTGTATACAATACAGTGGGATAGTGATCACTGCTTCGTAAGTCATCAAGGACTTTCCATTCAAAGTCCAAAGCATAAATTGAGCTGCAGATCGATAATTCTATACATGATGTAGAGCCAGTCTGAATGTGATAATGAGTAGGTTCACCAGTATTTAAAACAGTAATGTCCTCCTGCTCCAAAATAGATGAAATTAGATTTCCTTTCTGATTTGAGGCAACATCACCCCATAATGGGTGATGAGCATTAAAGTCACCCATAATGATGAATGGCTGAGGTAACTGTTGAATAAGATTCAACAGACTATCTTTGGTTATATTAGTACTTGGTGGTAGATATAGGGAGCAGACTGTATATCTGCGATTCAAGCCGGCTTGTTTCGCGACAGCTTGCAATCGAGACTGAAGAGGGATGGGAACATGAGGTATATCTTTATGGATATCCAACATGCTTCCCCCATGGATACCAATATCTGGGTCATATGTAGTATGGTATGCTTTGAAGTCTTTAGGGCATGGGGTGAATGAGTCTAACATTATTTCTTGTAAGGAAATAATATTAGGTTCCTGGTCATGGATTAGCAGTTTCAATTCCTCATAATTGGCTCTTAGTCCCTGACAATTCCATTGGAGCAGAGTGAATTTATCTATGGTTCAGGGAATGTCGGGTGGTGTTGTTACCCGACTTCTTGGTCTTAGATTGTGGGATTGAATGGACCTCTGCTTTAATTGGAAGTTTTGGTGGTTTAGATGATTGAATTCCAGGTTTAATTTTAGGAGGGGGACCTTCTTTAGGTCTACCAGAGGTGGTAGAACTTCCCTGTGGCCCTATAGGTACAGGGGGAGGGACTACTTTCTCTATAGGTACAGAAGGATCTCCTGTTGATCCTTCTAGGTTGAGGGAAAGGTTTCCCACTCCCCTCTCAGGGGTGGGAAGAGGTTGATTGATTGATTTATGGAATTTTTGGCTCGAAGGCCAAGCACCGGAGGTGGTAGGCCATTCAGCGCATATTTATCTTTTAGATTAAAAAAATAAAATAAAAATAAAATTCAAGTAAACAGTTAAAACAATAAACATTCACGAACACACATCAACAACATACACTCACAAGCATTCATATACACAATTTTAAATTTCATAAAATAAATTTATGTCTTTTAAAAACTAAAACATTCTTCACACGAGCTTCCTCCCCTAAAATTTCTTTAAAAGATAAATCTGTTAAAAAATTTGCCCTGCGCTTATTTGAGAATGCAGGGCACTGAAATAAAATGTGTCTTATTGTCAAAACTACTTGGCAAGTGGGACATTGGTTTGATTGATTTATGGAATTTTTGGCTCGAAGGCCAAGCGCCGGAGCAGGTAGGCCATTCAGCGCATATTTATCTTTTAGATTAAAAAAAAGGAAATAAAATAAAAATAAAATTCAAGTAAAACAGTTAAAACAATAAACATTCACGAACACTTCAACAACACACACTCACAAGCATTCACACACAATTTTAAATTTCATACAATAAATTCATGTCTTAAAAACTTAAAAACGTTCTTCACACAAGCTTCCTCCCCTAAAATTTCTTTAAAAGATAAATCTGTTAAAAAATTTGCCCTGCGCTTATTAGAGAATGCAGGGGACTGAATTAAAATGTGTCTTATTGTCAAAACTACTTAGCAAGTGGGACATTGGGGGGCCAGCCTTTCTGCCCCACTTGCCATTAAAAATTTATGTGTAATGTAGGAATGGCCAATTCTCAGTCTTGTCAAGACAATGCTTGACCCTCTCTCCAAAGGAGGACACTTCCAAGGGTTCACTATGGGGTGAATTTCTTTTAATTTATAACTACCGTCCAGCCTTGTACATTGCTCTTGCCACTTCTTCATTGTATAACAATGGATCACTTGTTTCAAGTCCGCATGTGGGACTTTTCGGTCTGTTATATGGCTGAGCCTAGTGGCGGCTTTGGCTGCAGCATTGGCCTTTTCATTTCCTGTGACACCCACATGAGACGGCACCCAGCAAAAGTTTACTTTTATCTTCTTTCTGTTGTTTATGAGAATCAGCCATTCCTGTATTTCTTGCACTAAAAAATTATGAGGCAACAAATTATTTACAGAGGATAGAACGCTCATGGAATCCGTAAAAACAACAACGTTCCTACCACACAGAACAGAATTAAAAACAAATTTGAGGGCACTGCTGACTGCTAGCAGTTCAGCAGTAAAAACAGAGCTAAAATCAGGCAACTTTCTCTTTAAAACTGTGCTATCAGTTACAACAGCACAACCAACACCATCTTGGGATTTTGATCCATCTGTATAAATAAAAATTGCATCAGCATGTACTGATAAATGTTCTAAATATTCACTTTTTAGTTCTACAGCAGTTCTATTTTTCTTCTTTTTAAGAGGACATATTTCAGTGTGGCATCGGTTCCAAGGAGGGAATTTGGGAGGCGTGATCTCAGCAATTGTATTAGGGACAAGTCCTATCTTCTCTGTCCCAACTACACATCTCACTTCTAAAGGTTTCGGCAGAGTACTTTTCCTTGGAGCTCTGTCTACCAGCTGCTTTACAAATTTGAAGTTTGGATTCTGTTTGGATGTCAAGACCCGAGATATATATCTAAGGCTTAATTCCTCCCTGTGAATATAGAGGGGAGGAATTCCTGCGTCCACATACAAGCTATCCACTGGAGATGTTCTATAGGCTCCCGAACAGATCCGTAAAGCCATATTGTGGACTATATCAAGCTTCTTCAGTGAGCTTTTACATACCAATCCATAAATTTGACATCCGTAATCTATTTTGCTAAGGCACAATGTTTGGTAAAGCCTTATTAAAGTTACACGATCTGCTCCCCAGTTGAAACGAGACACTACCTTTAGTATATTAAGTTGCTGCTTAACAGTGTATACAACCTTGTTTATGTGATTTGTGAATGTCAACCTTTTATCCAATACCAGACCCAGTATTTTACTTGGTCTTCATATGGTAATATGACACCCTCTAAGAATAGTGTTGGTATTTCTACCAGGCGTCTTAGTCTGGAAAATCTTATGGCTTTGGTTTTTTCAGCAGAGAATCTGAAGCCACTGCAATTAGCCCATGCTGTTGCTAAGTTAATAGCCTCTTGAATCTTTTGGCCCGTTTCTAATGTTGTCGATTTGCTGCACACAATAGCGAAGTCATCAGCATAAGCCAATCCATGAACTCCTGTGGGAACTTGTTCTAATAAACTATTAATGGCTATGCTGAAGAGTGTACGACTCAGAACACTTCCTTGGGAAATCCCTTCCTCTTGAAGATATGCACAAGAGAAAGAAGAGCCCACTCGGACTTTTAGATAACGGTCAGATAAGAAGTCCTTTATACAATTGAACATATTACCCCCAATACACTCTGAAACTTGCTTCAAAATGCCTCCCCGCCAGGTAGTATCGTAGGCATTTTTCAAGTCAAAAAAACACCAATGCTAGAGTTCTCAATTGCGAAGGCATTCTGAATCTCACGAGTGATCAAAAGTAAGGGGTCCAGAGTGCACTTATTTCTTCTAAATCCAAACTGTCTGTTAGATAGGAGATCTTTAGATTCCAAAAAACAAACTAAACGCGTATTAACCATTCTTTCATAGATCTTACAAATGCAGCTTGTGAGAGCAATAGGTCTGTAACTTTGTGGGTCATGAGAGTCTTTTCCTGCCTTTAAGATTCCTATGATGATTGAAGTCTTCCAAGATTTAGGAGAAGATCCACAAGACCAAAATTTGTTCAGCACATTTAAAAGGAATTTCTTTGACGATATGGATAAGTGACCAACCATGGAATAAAGAATGTCATCCTCTCTAGGAGAGGTTGGGGAGGATAGAGATAAAGCATTATCCATTTCATCCAAGGTGAAGAGAAGATTATATGCGTCCGAGTTCATATTGGTAGGAGGAATAATTGTGGTCTTGGCTCTAATTCTTCTGAAATTTTCTGAATAATGTAGTGGGCTTGAAATATTAGCATAATGTCTTCCAAAAGCCTCTGCTACTTCTCTTGTATCTGATATAAAAGAGTAATTTATCTTCAGAATGGGTAAAGGAGATGGAGTAAACTTTCCTTGTAATTTTCTAATCCTATTCCATACTAAGGTAGGGGAAGAGTCATATTTCAATTCGCTAATATATTTAATGAAGGATTCCCTCCTTGCTTTCTTGAAGATTTTCTTCTGCTTTGCTCGAGCTCTTCTGTACGTTATCTTGAAGATTTTCTTCTGCTTTGCTCGAGCTCTTCTGTACGTTATCTTATTGACTAAACAAGGGTATTTCCGATATCTCTTATGGCAAGTTCTTGTAATCTTTCTGCTTAAATTACATTCATCGCTCCACCAGGGGACTACTGGGCGTTGAGGTTTACCAGCTGCCCTAGGGATGGAACAGAAAGCACCAGAGAGTATCATGTCTACCAGGTAGTCATATGCATCACAGTTACTACCAAAATCACTAGTCTTATAATTAATCTCTGTGGATCTCCTAAATAATTCCCAATTAGCCTCTCCTGTCTTCCATTTAGGTAAGCAACAGGAGGGAGTGTTCTTTAAATATTTGATATGGATAGGCCAGTGGTCGCTACCATGTAATTCTTCATCTATTGATCAACTGTAGTCTAATCAGGATGATGAACAAATAGTTAGGTCTATAGCAGAACTTGAGTTGTGAAATACATCAATCCTAGTTTTGGAACAGTCATTCATCAAAATGACATCATTACTATCAATAAATTCTTCAATTATATTGCCCCAGGGGTCACACCTTGATTCACCCCATAGAGGATGTTTGGCGTTAAAGTCACCCATTAGAATAAATGGCTCAGGGAGCTGGTCAACCAAAGATTGTAGGTCGTTTAACTCAAACTGACGGGGGTGGTTATATATGTCTACGAGTCGATCTTCCAGTTCAGGTTCCAAATATAAAGAAGATAAAGTGATCCTTTTAGTGGTAAAGATTTGTACTACACAAGCCTGCAACGCTGAATGTAGGTGGACACTTCTGTGGTTTACAGATTTCATAACAATGATACCAGTACCTCCATGGGCACGGCCCCCAATCATAGGAGATCTGTAAAATTTATAATTAAGTCCAACATTAGGGGATAAATTGCCAAGCATAGTTTCTTGCAGACAAAAAACAGACACATCATGTTCTTTAAAGAGAATCCCAACCTGCTCTCGATGAGAATTAAAACCTTGAATATTCCATTGAATTATGGACATTATACTGTTTTCTTTTTCTTTTTTGGGTCTACTCGTCTGGTAAGAGAAGTCTGGGAATGAGACGGTTTACAAGGTGGGTTCTTTTCTAATTTCTTTGCTTTCGCGGGTGGCATCCTCCTCTCTGACAATGGTCCGACCGATGATGTAGAGTCCGGGTTATTAGTTTCTTTCTTAGATTGCTTATCACGATTTGGGGAAGAGGATGGAGATGAGGGTGGACTGTGGAGTCTCTTACTGTGCACAGCTTCAGACTCCATAGCTTCGCTTCTGTGTGCCTCGACTGAGTGAGGCACAACAGTCCGTGATCCCTTTATTGGGGAGTCCCATGAGTTTTGAAGTTTGACTGATTGAGAGGAGGCTTTATTAGAGGAACCCTTTGGGTTCCTGGCAATGAGAACTTTAGGTGCCCCTCTAGATGGGGCAGGAGGCGTTCCCTCAACTGGGGATGGGAGAACCTCCGCAGAGGAGGGTTGACGAGTACTACAATTTCCAACTTGTGGAGAAGAACGATTAGGTCTAGTAGTGACTCTTTCACGCTGAGGCTTGGGTTCAGCATTTCTTTGATCCTCATTGCTTCTGTGTACCTCTACCGAGTGAGGCACACTAGTCAGCAATCCCTCTACTGGGGAGTCCCCCAAGTCTGGAAGAGAGATTGCCTGAGAGGAGGCTTCATTACAAGAAGCCTGTGAGGTTTCTACAATAGAAACCTTAGGTGCCCCTCCAGATGGGGCAGGGGACACCCCTTCAACAAGGGGTGAGGAAACCTCCGCACAGGAGGCTTCAGGAGTACTAGAAATTTCTACTTGAGAAGAAGAAAGACCATTACGTTTCATAGTAACACTTTTACACTGAGTCTTGGGTTCAGTGTTAACAGAACCATTTATACTGGCATTTTTATTTCTATTGGCTTCTACTGTTGGCTGACCCACTTTACTATTTGTTTTAACAACATCACTGTATCTTTTGGAATTACTTAAAAGTCTTTTAGCATGTCCTACACTTTTATGTTCTGCATGAGCTTTTAGTAGTATTTCCTGTTCCTTCTTATAAATTACACAGTTCTTATTTCTGGCATCATGCTCTTCTTTACAATTTATACAAACTGTTGGGCGGGAACAATCCCCATGTTCAGGCTGAGCACATATCAAACACATTTTGTCCCTTGCACATCTGCGGGAAGGATGGCCAAAACCATAGCAGTTAAAGCACTGAAGGGGACGGGGCTTAAACTGCTTCACATAAACAATTTCTTTTTCTATCTCTACATAATGAGGTAGATCTTCACCACAAAAACTTAGGATAATCATAGGAGAATGAGGGATTTTAGCAACCTTCCAAACATTAGTTGGGCACATTTCTAAAATCTCTTCTTCATCAAAGTCATACAGATCTCTATTAAAAATTACCCCTTTGGCATAACTAAAGGTATAGTGGGGTTTCACTTCCTTAATGTCCGATTTCTGTTTCAAGTTAAGCACCATGGCAGCTTGTTCATAAGATTTTACATCAATTAAGAAGGATTTCTTCCAAATCGTGATACCTGGGAGTTATTCAAATTACCACAGCCAAGGTGACTCTTCAAGAATCTTCTAAACTCAAACAAGTTAGCAAGTTCTTTTGCAAGAGTGATAATGAGCCACTTGGCTGGGTTGGGAGGTCTCTGCACACTTTCCTTCCTTTCCTCTACCGGGATTTCTGGATTGGCACTTACCATCAACTTGGGCTGAAGATTCATTCTCATTACAATTATTATAATCCAAGCAGGCAGCAACTGCATCCTGATTAGAAAGAAATGAGATCCACACTAGCCAAGCTTTAAAGTTGTCAGTTAGTTTAACTCTGATCTCTTTAATTTGTCCAAATTTACGGAACTTTTCATATAATTCTGTATAACTCTTATCAAGAGACATATTGTAAATGTAAGATTCTATGACTATTAGGGGCAGTATTTGATTGATTGATTTTACCGAAGTCCTTTTTCAAGCCGGAGTCGTCAACTGGGGGTCTTATTTTTGTTGAGTCAATATTGTCAACATTAGGATTGGCAATATTAGGAGAGGGATCGGGGGGTTTAGGAGGTGGATCAGATAGTGGTGGAGGTTTAGAACATTCTGTTTCAACAGCCGCCATCATTGTGTATATTTATGAGGCCACACCATATATTAAGAAAGAAAAAGCAGTGCATGGAAGAAGATACTGCGGTTGCCTGACACCGCACACAATAAAAGAAAAGTCTCTGCAGAGTCGGTAAGTTCCAGAAACAACTATTTACACATACAGGGCCTCAGAGGTGAGTTAGAGACTTTGTCAACCCGAGGTTTGTCCTCTTTTGTTTTGTCCCATTTAGGATGGGTCCGGCGTAGTCACTCTGCATGTGTACTGGATAGGGAGAAAGGAAGTCAGCAGCCTAGTGCCTACCTCACAAACATGCATTCCCCAGTCGGTGGGCTTTCAGCCCTCACAGGGAGTAGTGACCTCGCGGTATACATCCCCACTTGACTGGGTTCAGACATGTAGCTTGGAAGGCACCAAGATACCAGAACCTTCCTTAACAAGTATTAGAGAAAGATGGTGAAAAAGAAGAGTAGGGTAGCAAATATGAAGGATAGTGATAGGGGAATTCACAAAGGAAAAGGGTGAGGGACCCCCTATCTATTCACTACCCCAAAAACCTCATCCTAAAACAACTGTCATAGGATAAGGGCGACAAATCCTACGAGTATTCCAGTTCATAATCAAAGCCAAGTTAGGGTCATCAACAAAAGACTTTTGGCTCAGTTTTCGTCTGGTAGCTCGGGGCTGACCTCTCCAGTAGGGTTGCACCTGGCTGGCAGAGCTCAGCCCGTCCTTACTACACGGAAGCCCCCCCACTACATCAAAAGTACTGGGCCTTGGGGGGGGGGGGGGTGAAGAGGGCCACTATTTGGGCCCTTGGGTGATGGTGTGGGGCCTCCCATGGCCCCAATATGGGAAGAGTTGTTAGATGGCATTTTGGATACAGCTGTTGTATAAATCTCTTTTCTGAATTTTGCCACTTGGGCAATCCAAAGAGTCTGAACTCCGTGTTCCCTTACTGCGAGTTAGTTGGTCAACTGATCGGTTGGTTGATTGTTTGCACTCTATCTGGTGTGACTGATCAGTCTCCATTTTATCCGTATTAGGTTGTGTTTTAGTGGTGAGGTGGCCTGTAGGCTGTAATTTGTTGCCAAGGGCTTCTGAGTATGTCTTAGTATTAAGTTTTAATGGATCAATCACTTTTCTTCTTGCTTCTGAGTAGCTAATATGTTCTCTGACCTTTATATTTAGGATTTGTTTTTCTAGTATATATTTTTCACAAGATCTAGAGGAAGTTGGGTGCTTTTCATAACAATTAAAGCATTTCGATGTTTTTGTACATTCTCCATGTTCGCTTTCACTACAATTGACACAAATCGGTGGTGTTCCTGCTAATTTCTTGCGACATGTGGTGAATATATGATCAAACATTTGGCAGTGGTAACATCTTCTTGGTGAAGGTATATATGGTCTAACCTTCAGTTTATACCAAGCAGCAGATATTGATGGTGGAAGATTGAGCAGGTCAAATGTTAAGATTATTAGAGGTTGGTCTACAAGAGTGCCATTTTCTTTTCGTTTCATCCGGCGAACATTTGAAACGTGCTGGGATTTCAACTCTGTTAAGAGCTTTTCTTCAGAAAACCTCAGCAGTTCCTTGGAGTAGACTACTCCTCTACACTGGTTGAGTGTCTTGTGGGGGGTACAATCTGCCTCATGCCCAGCAACTTTTCCAATGTTCTGCAATTTTGAGCTCTCTTCTGGAGAGTTAACCTCTATCAGAAGTGATCTACTACTTTGGGGGATGATTTTGGGTTCCCTACCAATACATTGGATAATTTCTCTATGGACATCAAAAATGTCTAAAGAGTCAATGGGGTTGTCATTGGGCATGGATAAAGTTAAATACTTATTATAATGGGATTCAAAAATCCCAGGCAAAACTTCCAATTGTCCTCGTGAGTTAGTTAGAGGGGGGAAAGACTTTTCTTTATTTTTATTTTTCCGCTGTGGTTTAGCGGAATAGGGTTCCAGTGTGATGAAAGACTGTGGACTTTCATCTCTAGAACCGGTAGAGGCCTTGCTCATATCCTTGGTCATGCATAGGTCGTCAGCGTTAGGAGAGTTTTCTCTTAAGGGTTTGTCTTGACCACAGTGAGGGTGACCTTACTGGGGGCGGTTCCCCAGTCAGGTGGTTATAAGGCAAACTATGTTTGGGGCACCTTTTCTAGCCCCCTCCCTATGTGGGGTGAGCAGAGTGGATCCTGAGTAGGGTTGCTCAGTCATGTGGGTAGCTACTGAACCGTGCTGTTGCCTCGATCCCAATACGAGAGCGATTTATCTTGCCCACACCACCTATGTGTAGTTTGTGACTAGAGGCTTCCAGAGATCACCTTCTCCTGACCCCATCGTCACTAGCCATCGCCATAGGGCTTTCTTTTGCCGCTACCGAGAGGGGCGGCTGAAAATTAGGTCGGAGGGAGGGAACAGCATGCGGAAGAGAAGAGAGGAGTGGAGAAGGAAGTTTAAGAAGAAGCCCTGTGCGGGGAAACAAGAGCGCCGGCCGGGGATCGGCAATAGTTGCCTCTTACGACACGCAGCAGACGTGGCGGGGGCTATAGTCTATACTACACCCCCTAGCCCCAGTGGGCAGAGGAAGAAGGAGAAGAGGGAGAAGAAGAAGAAGAAGAAGAAGAAGAGGAAGAAGAGGAAGAAGAAGGAGAAGAAGGAGAAGAAGGAGAAGAAGGAGAAGAAGAGGAAGAAGTAGAAGATGAAGAAGAAGAAGAAGAAAAAGAAGAAGAAGGAGAAGTAGAAGAAGAAGAAGGAGAAGTAGAAGAAGAAGGAGAAGTAGAAGAAGAAGAAGAAAAAGAAGAAGGAGAAGAAGAAGGAGAAGAAGAAAGAGATGAAGAAGAAGAAGAAGAAGGAGAAGGAGAAGAAGAAGAAGAAGGAGAAGGAGAAGAAGAAAGAGATGAAGGAGAAGAAGAAAGAGAAGAAGGAGAAGGAGAAGAAGAAGGGGAAGAAGGGGAAGAAGGGGAAGAAGGAGAAGAAGTGGAAGAAGGGGAAGAAGGAGAAGAGGAAGAAGAGGAAGAAGAAGAAGAAGAAGAAGAAGGAGAAGAAAGAGAAGAAGGAGAAGAAGAAAGAGAAGAAGTAGAAAGAAAAGTAGTAGTAGAAGAAGAAGAAGAAGAATAAGAAGAAGAAAAAGGAGAAGGAGAAGAAAAAGAAGAAGAAGAAGAAGTAGAAGAAGAAGAAGAAGAAGAAGAAGAAGGGGGTGGGGGGTGAGGTAGTATGTATGAGCAAAATTTGACACAGCCTGAAGGGATTTCTTCCCGTCTTCTCCTTTTATGCATGGGGGGATGGAGAGGGGGGGTCGCCGATTTAATGAAGCGGCCTTGCTTTGGATGTGCTGTTTCTTGCGACACTGCTTCTGACCCAGGGCAGTGGACAAGGTGCAGGGATGACCCGTCATCCAGGAGGTGCTAAGATAAGAGGGAGGGTGGAGGGGTGTGGAGTATTCAAGGGTGGAATGGGTGGGAGTGATTTTATGCCTTTTCCTTTTTGGCTACCTCCCTAGTAAGGGGGGAAATGCCTTGGTATATGTATGTATTTCACAGGAAGGGGAGCTATGCTCGTGGTGTCCCGTCTTCATATCTCATTTTATCTAAACTATTTAATTCATGTATTGTTTTGGCACACACTACTTTCTCATCTAACTTGTTCCAACTGTCTATTACTCTGTGAGGCAAGCTGTTCTTTTTCAGATCTCTTCTATAGCTGTCTTTCTTGATTTTTTTTTCCGTGTCCTCTTGTATTTCTATCATACCATTTTATTAGATCCTCTCTATCAATAATTTCTATGCCTTTCATGATTCTGTAAATAGATATCAAATCTCCTTTCTCTCTTCTTTGCTCTAGTGTCTGTAGCTCAAGTTTTGCTAGTCTCTCTTCATATGGTAGTTTTGAGAGTGTTGGTGCCAGTTTTGTAATTGCTCTTTGTATTCTTTCAAGTCTTTTTAATACATTTTTTTGTACTTGGTGACCATATCGTTGCTGCATATTCCAATCTTGGTCTTATCAGAGTGATTAGAATTTTCTTCACCATTTCTTCATCCAGGTATGTAAATGCCACTTTGATTGTTCTTATCAAATTATAAGTTTCTCCAAAAATCTTATTTATATGTTTCTCAGGTGACATATTATTCATAACAATGACTCCCAGGTCCTTCTCATTTTCTACTTTTTTTATTCCTTCTCCCAATTTATATGATTCTGTTATTCTGTTTTTGCTTTTTCCAAATTCCATTATACTACACTTTTTAGTGTTGAACTCCATCTCCCACTTCCTACTCCATTCCCAGACTTTATTTAGATCACTCTGTAGTGACTCACAATCTTCTTCCGTGTTCACTTTTTTCAATAGTTTTGCATCATCTGCAAAGAAGCTCATATGACTTTCAATTTCTTCATCCATATCATTAATATATATAGCAAACATTATTGGGGCCAGAACTGTTCCTTGTGGAACACCACTTATTACTTCATCCCATTTTGAGTGTTTGTCTCTTATCACTACTCTCATTTTTCTTTCTTGCAAAAAGTCTTTCATCCATTTAAGTAGTTTGCCTTGTATTCCTCCTTCAGTTTCTAATTTCTTAAGCAACTTCTTATGTGGTACTTTGTCAAAAGCTTTTTTTAAGTCTAGAAATGCACAATCAGCCCATCCATCTCTTTCTTGTATTATATCTATTAGCCTTGAATAGATACATATTAAATTGGTGATGCATGATCATCCTTGTCTGAATACCTACGTCTTTTCTTTTTTATTTTAGCAAGTTGCAACTGTGATTTAAAAAAAATTCAAGTGCATAACCACTTAAATATTTTGAAATGTCCTTTATAATTTCAGAAGGATGACTGCATTTTGTGCAGAAACTTTTGTTCATTTTTTCAAAAGGTTTACTTTTTTTATCAATGTATTTATACGCTTCCTACAGTTGTTCAACAAATTAGCAGACTTAAGTCTCTTCATTTTTGCATGGATTAGTTGAATGATCTGAAAAAAATACATATGGGTAAATAAATGAATATATATATATATATATATATATATATATATATATATATATATATATATATATATATATATATATATATATATTTATGCATATATGTGCACATATACCCTAATCATATACAATGATATATATATATATATATATACATACATATATATATATATATATATCATACATACATATACCAAAGCTTTTTCCCCCTTACAAGGGAGGTAGCCAAAAAGGGAAAGGCATAAAAAACTCCCACCCATTCCATCCCTGAATACACTCCACACACCCCCACCCTCCCTCTTATCTTAGCACCTCCTGGATGACGGGTCATCCCTGCACCTTGTCCACTGCCCTGGGTCAGAAGCAGTGTCGCAAGACACAGCACATCCACAGCAAGGCCGCTTCATTAAATCGGCAACCCCCCTCTCCGTCCCCCCATGCATAAAAGGAGAGGGTGGGGAGAAATCCCTTCAGGCTGTGTCAAATTTTGCTCACACACACTACTACACATACTACTACAATTCTCAAACTACTACACATACTACTACAATTCTCAAAATCAATAAACACATATTAGTGATTATATATATACCATATTTTTCGGTGTATGACCCGTGGCTTTTTGCCTCAGAAAGGGGCCAAAATTCGGGGGTGCGGGTGATATAAAGGTGCGGGTCATCTGTGGATTCTGGTTAGAAATTGCCCTCTTACGCAGTCAAAAAAAATTGAACGATTAGTTGAGCTGGGTGCCCTCTCGGATTGGGGATTTGCGGGGGGACCGACCGGGTTCGTCGTATAAAAGTTGATTAATGTCATAATACAGCGCGCACGATCGAGACGACGACAAAGAGAAGGTAGGATTTGTCAGTATCTTACCCGCTTTACATGCTCTTGTTATTAATAAAGGCATTATCACAAATAAAACAGGCCTAACTAAACAGCATGAACTTACAATACAACAGTGACTGGTACCAACACCAACATCGTGTGTCGCGATCAAACAAAAACATGCGGGCGGCCATTTTCGCAATTACAAATTACAAACTGTACCTGATTCCTTAATGCTAAATTTGTGCATTACATGTGGGTCATTCAAGCATGGAAGAAAATTAAACAATCGACTATTCAGAACGGTTTCTGTAAATCAGAAATGTGTCATCCTGTTTGATGCATGCTATGACTCGGAAAAGGAATCGGACGAATCCGAAATCGAAATGGAAACGGATGAGGTCACTGCATCAGAATTGGCTGATTTATACCACAACCTCTTCCATGACGATACAGAGGATGAGGAATTCGATGGCTTCGTGAGCGATAATACGCCTTCATAAACATTGACTGTCGTCTGTGATCACTGACTGTTTTTTTTTTTTCAAATAACGATGTGCTCCATTGACTCTGTTCATAACAGTTCAGTAATGTGCTCTATCATTGTTCTATTCTATTGAAAACTAACCGTTGGAAATTGTTTGGTTTAATAATTATTTACCAGTCTTTGTATGGCATTTATAAACCAATTGATTGATTAATTACCGGAAAACAATCAAACAGGGTTTTATGACATTATTTACACAAATTGATTAAGGTTCTTTGTAATATATATATAAGTGCAATAAAATATATTGAAATGTAATTTGTTGGTTATTCTTCATCTTCATCACAATCAGAAATAAAAAGAACTGGAGGAATACTGGTATCATGATCATGAATCGCAATGCCGCGTCTTCGACCCATCCCAAACACATCGTAAGATCAGTTGCACACTTTCGAGATCAACCCTCTTTCATCAAAGCTACCACTACATCTAGTGGCAGCTTCAGAAACCAAATTGTGAGGTTGTGTACGTACGTGTCGGCCTTTGACGTGTGATGAATCCTGAAAAGCAAGATATCACCAAGAAACCTGCCAATATCGGAAAACATATATCTTTTTTTATAAATCACATAAGCATTGATGAAACAGAAAATTTAGAAAAAGCCTCAGCTTTGAAATTATTTTGATCACCACGTCAACGGCCAGCCGTAACAACAACCGCCGTGAGCTGTGCCTGTGGCCACCCATGCATGGGTAGTATACATCGTCGAATCTACACTGCCGCGTACGCCATATGACTGCGAGTCATACAGCGGTGCGGGTCTTGTGTGGATTTTCACTAAGGTGTAAGGGGGTGCGGGTCATATAACGGTGCGAGCTATAGTCCGAAAAATACGGTATATATATATATGTAAATATATAATATATATATATATATATATATATATATATATATATATATATATATATATATATATATATATATATATATATATATATATATATATATATATATATATATATATATATATGTATATATATATATATATATATATATATATGTACTGAATATATATATATACAGACGCTCCTCAACTTACGTTTTAGTTACGTTCCGAACGGCCGTACGTAAGTTGAAAATAAACGTAAGTTGTTACTGTACTATACATCTGTAAATTCTATTACCGTATCTTATAAAACAACCCTAAATCATTAATTATACACATATGTTTGTAAAATAATAACATTAATTTCAAATAAATTAAATTCAAGCAACATAAATTGAGATGGTGAAGGAGGAGGAGGGGGAGGAGGATGAGGCAAGGCATGTTCAGTTTGTCGTTTGTGCAATGTAAACAATGGATGCAGCATCATGCGCAAGTATCGTTTGAACTACGGAGAGCGCGCTAAACAAAAAACTTACTCAAAAAATTTTTTTTTTACAATTTTTTTTAGTCAGTTCAAATGTAAAATCGTAAAAACGTGAAACGAATGAATGTAAGTAGAGGAGCGTCTGTATATATATGTATATATTAAACATGAGCTTTATAATAACAGCATAAAAATTCAGCAATAGGGCATAAGCACATCTATATGTTATATAAGAAATAATAATAATACCACTTGTATTCTGTTTTCTATAATTTAAATCTGTGTATGCATGTGAATCATCCTCTATAGCATGCTTCAGAGAACCTGGAAATGGGATTTGTAACACATAATATCAAGAATTGAAGATAATAATCATTCAATTTATTGTGATTTTTCTTTTTTGTTAACTCACCAAATCCTGATTCCATATACTGTAGATAAGAAATTGCTACAGGCAATTCAGGTGCAGACTTATAATCTATGCCAGGTTTAATACCTGTATCAGAATGATATTACAAATATTGATATTTGCAAGACATGCTATTATTATCACCATCAATATAAAACAAGCATTATTAACATCACCCATATCTCATACAATCAAGGTAAATGAAGCCACATACTGCATTTTGAAGCCTGAGATGCCACCTCCCCATTGCTGTCTGCTGGTGTGATGGAGCTTGATATAGGAGGAATTGTTGCTACACCTGCACATACATTCAAAGGAAATTAGACATAACCTAAATATTGCAACAAAATTAAACATTCCTACAGTACTTATGCTTTGATTATTTAATAGCAAACCACTTAAATAACATTCTAACGATTCATTATGTTCAATATATTCAAATAAACAGCTTTAATACATAAAATTAAGATTCTGATCAGGTAATGCATTCTGGAACAGTCTGGAGCTGGTTGTTCCATTTGTGTAGTTTTTTGGGGAAAAATGTCTACTGCATAGCCTGTAACTCCTGTTCAGATCCTGAGCAGATTCTTTAAATAATTGTGGGACCTGGATAACATTCAGCCATGCCATACATCTGCAAAGATGTATATAATAAGATTATCATGTACTATATAGAATATTACAAAAATATGTACTGAATCAAGACAAGTGTAATCATTACCTATCTACTTTGCCATTAATTAAAAGAATAACAAAGTAGCTAAATTACTGTGTAATCCACACTCTATTTACTTTCCACACTATGCTTTAGTTGTCAGTTCTTAAAAGACCTGTTTCAGCTCTCTCTTGTCTTGAATGTGACAAGGATTCAATGTGTCTTAAGGATTTGTAGGAGGGCAAAGAACCCCATCAACCCTCCCTCTTGGATGGAGTGAGAAGGAAAGTGTTATGGGGGCCTGGACAGGGGTAACGGTGCTTGACTGCCAAAAAGAGATAATGTCAGATTCGTTCGAATTAGCCCAAAATACCCTAGAAAAGCTCTAATAGTATAAAGAATATAATATATATATATAGAAAAAACCACTGGGAAATAAGAAGCTTAGTCCGAACGTTTTCGTCTATTTAAGATATTATCAAGGAATACACAGTTACAGAGACAAAGGTGGATATATATACATAAAGTAAAAGACAAGCTAGGAACATGGGAAGTACACACAAGATGCTTCACAATCAGGTGAGCCGATGTTTACATATACGGACGTTTGGTCCATGACGTTACATCACCCCCGTTTAGTAGCACTTGGAAAAGTTCTTACAATTTTATCAATAACAAAATCATCAAGTTTAAATAATCCTAAACTTAAATTGATATCATTGTCAAAGGTTTGTTTAATATGACTGGATTCGATGATGTTTCTTTCTAATAAAGATCTACAAGAAATTATTACATTCGAATTATCCCAGTCAATAGGATGATTGTGGTCTCTTACATGGACAAAAAGGCCACTGGAACTTTGTCCACTCCTTACACTATATTACACAAATATAGTGTAAGGAGTGGACAAAGTTCCAGTGGCCTTTTTGTCCATCCTATTGTCCATCCTATTGACTGGGATAATTCGAATGTAATAATTTCTTGTAGATCTTTATTAGAAAGAAACATCATCGAATCCAGTCATATTAAACAAACCTTTGACAATAATATCAATTTAAGTTTAGGATTATCTAAACTTGATGATTTTGTTATTGATAAAATTGTAAGAACTTCTCCAAGTGCTACTAAGCGGGGGTGATGTAACGTCATGGACCAAACGTCCGTATATGTAAACATCGGCTCTACCTGATTGTGAAGCATCTTGTGTGTACTTCCCATGTTCCTAGCTTGTCTTTTACTTTATGTATATATATCCACCTTTGTCTCTGTAACTGTGTATTCCTTGATAATGTCTTAAATAGACGAAAACGTTCGGACTAAGCTTCTTATTTCCCAGTGGTTTTTTCTGCATATTATTTTCACGTGTGCCTTGTGAATTACTGCAAAATATATATATATATATATGTATGATCCTTAAAAACAATATCTTATTGGAGACATGTCTGGGGAAAATATATTTCCTTCCTACGGTAAATTAGATGACACATTATTACACCAAAAACATATGGTACAAATTACCTTGCTGTATCCTTTGGAAAAGCATGAAATACATGGTTCGGTGTTATTTCTTTTCTTCTGTTGCAGAGAACAAATGGCTGCGACCCGGGGCTGCAGAGTCGGATGGTATAAAGTCCGACTCCGACTCCTTTGATTCCTCCAACTCCGACTCCGACTCCTTTGATTCCTCCTACTCTGACTCTGACTCCCGACTCCGACTCCTTAACTCCTTGACCCCTATGTGGAAATCTATTCTGCAGATCCATATACCAGCCTCCCACACCTATTTGTTATGTATATAATTTTTTACGTGAAACATTCACTTGTACGATAAATATACTCACATATACACTCAACCAGCTTTATATATATATATGCACACAAGCACGTATATTTGTATAAACATATATTAAATATATAATGGTATTATTTATGCTCATGATCATCTACAGGTAAAAAATTGTAAGGGACTTGTGTATCTTTTTGAAAAGGCGGATTATTGCACTAAACGGAATATTGAATATTAATTGGGATGAGTATTTGGATACCCATGATATTGAGGACATGTGGTGCAGATTTAAAAGTAAACTACAAGAGTCAATAGATAAATGTATTCCAAGGAGAGAATTTAAAAGCAGTGGAGAATTAAGGAAGAGAACAAATCATAATTTGCCAATGAATAGAAAGCTGTGGGCAAAGATTAAGAAAAAACAAAGATTTTGGATGTGATTGAAAAAAATGAAGGAAGGTAGAGAAATTAATCAGGGCAAGTATGACAAATTATATGGGGAATACAGACAGATTAATAATCAGGTAAGAGCTGAAACTAGGTCTTCTGTTAAGAATGTAGAGAAGACTATTGCGCAAAACGTCAAGTCTAACCCAAAGATATTTTGGAAGTATGTCCAGTCTAAAACAAAAGCTTCAGTCAGTATATGTAATCTGTATAGAGATTTGAATAAAAATTCAAAAACTAAAGATGACAATGTAAAGGCAACAGTACTTGCAGACTTTTTTAGCTCAGTGTTCACCAAGGAACCAGAAGGGTTAATACCAGAGGTGGAGGTCAAGGATATTCCAATGTTATCACAGATTGAATTCTCTAGCGAGGATATTATCTGTGTTGTAGATAAACTACAAAGGAATAAATCCCCTGGCCGGAGCGGCTTCATCCTCGAATTCTGAAAGAGACGAAAGATGTAATTGCATATCCACCATGCAAGATCTTTAATCTATCACTTTTAAGCAAAAGACTACCCATAGATTGGAAACTAGCGAACATCTCTGTTCTAGTTTCTGCTACCAGGATTTATTGATAATGGGTGATTTCAATTTTACTGATATTGATTGGATGACCCTTGAACATGGCCATATAGGTAGTCGCTTGATTGATTTTCTTGGTGACAATTACTTAATTCAGCATGTAAAAGAGCCCACAAGATATGGAGACTTACTCGATCTATTGATTACTAGCCGCAAAAGCATGGTAACTGATGCAGAAGTCAGTGAATCTGTTGCAAATAGCGATCACAACTTAGTTAGATTCAAACTCCTAAAAATTTTTAGAATAGACACCTGTGTTTCTAAAATACCTGATTTCAGTAAAGCTCAGTTCATAGGACTATGTCAGGAGCTTCAGCTTACAGATTGGTAGGCAAAATTAAAAGAAAGACCTCTAGATCAGATGTGGGAAATATTTCAAAATACGCTCGCTAAGATGATTCAAACTTACATTCCTTAAGGACAGACGTCCCGCAAATCAGTCTCGCCCAAAGTGGCTCAACAAAGAAACTAAAAAAAGTATTGCTAAAAAGAGACAGGCTTATAAGAAATATAAGTGCATCTAATGACTATGAAAGTTGTGTATCAATACAGAGAGATTTAAAAAAGACAATAAGAAAAAGAAAACGACAATACAAAACATCGCTGATAAATCCGAAGAATTCTATAGTTACATTAGAAATGTAAAGGAAAGGAGAAAGGAAAAGGAGAAGGAGTACAAGAAGAAGCTGAAGGAGGAGTGGGAGGGAGTAAAGAATAGTGTGTGGAGGAGGATTGGGGATGGTTCAAGGGAGTCACAAAGTGTGCAAGGATGGTGTGTGGAACAAGAAGGACAGGAGGAAATAGAAGGAAGGGTAGTGAATGGTGGGATGAGGAAATGAAGAAGGTTGTAGAAGAGAAGAAGCGAGCTTACACAGATTGGTTACAAAATAGGACGAGGGAGTCATATGAGACGTACAAAGAAAAGAAAAGAGAAGTAAAGAAAAAGGTAAAGGAGGCAAAGAGGAGAGCAGATGTAAAATGGGGTAAGAGTATGACAGAAAATTTTGAGAGTAATAAAAAGATGTTTTGGAAAGAAATTAAGAGAGGAAGAGGAGGCGAATCAAGAGGAGAAGAAAAGGTAAAAGGTGCAGATGGAGAGATGATAATGGAAGAGAAGACAGTAAGGGGAAGATGGGCAGAATATTTTAGGGAGTTACTAAATGTGAAGGAGGATAGGGAGGGAAAGATAGCTGCAGTCGGAAATGCTAAGAAAATGAGAGTGATGAGTGAGGAAAATGGAGTAGAAATAAGGAAGGATGAAGTGAAGGCAGCTGTTAAGATGATGAAAGCAGGTAAGGCACCTGGTCTGGATGGATGCCATGCAGAATGTCTTAAAAAGGGAGGTACAGTGATGGTGGACTGGTTGGTGAGGTTATCTAATGTTTGCTGGAGAGAAGGTAGAGTGCTGGAGGGCTGGAGGACTGGAGGAGTGCTTGTATAGTTCCACTTTACAAGGGAAAGGGGGACAAGTGTGAATGTAGTAGTTTCAGAGGGATTAGCTTGTTAAGTGTAGTTGGGAAGGCTTATGGGAGATCTTGATTGAGAGGATTAGGAGAGGAACAGAGGGAGTAATTGGTGAGGAACAGTGTGGATTTAGGACAGGTAGAGGTTGTGTAGATCAGATTTTTGTGGTAAGACAGATATGTGAGAAAGCTATAGGAAAGGGGAAGGATGTTTTTTGGGCATTTATGGACCTGGAAAAAGGCACTGTGGGAGGTTATGCGGATATACGGGATAGGAGGAAAGCTTCTTGGAGCTCTCAAGAGTTTTTATGAGAGTAGTAGAGCTTGTGTCAGGATTAGAAATGGAGAGAGTGAGTAGTTTGAGGTAAAGGTGGGACTTCGTCAAGGATGTGTTATGTCACCCTGGCTGTTCAACTTATACATGGATGGGGTAGTGCGAGAGGTTAATGCAAGGGTGGTGGGTCAGGGATTGGAGATGGTTAAAGAAAATGGAGAAAAGTGGGAGGTGAGCCAGTTGTTGTTTGTGGACGACACTGCATTTGTGGCAGGATCGGAGGAAGGATTGAGGAAGTTGGTGACAGAGTTTGGGAGAGTGTGTGATAGAAGAAAGCTGAAGATAAATGTGGGTAAAAGTAAGGTGATGAGATGTATAAGGGGTGAAGTGGCAGTAATCTGGAAGTGAGCATTAAGGGAGAGCAACTGGAGGAAGTGGATAGTTTTAGATACTTGGGTGCAAATGTGGCAGGAAAAGGTGGAGTAAAGGTGGAGGTAGAATGTGGATTGAGAGAAGCGAGTAAATGCCTTGGTGGATTTAAAAGTGTAATGAGGAATAGAAATTTGGGAATGGATGCGAAGAGGAGACTGTATGAAGGAGTGATTGTGCCAACAGCACTGTATGGGGCAGAAACATGGAACATAAGAGAGGAAGAGAGAAGGAGTTTGAATGTGTTTGAGATGAGGTGTCTGAGAAGTATGATGGGGGTTACTAGGCTGGATAGAGTGAGAAATGAGGAGGTGAGGAGGAGAACAGGGGTGGAAAGGGAGTTGGGAGATAGGGTTGATGAAAGAGTATTAGGATGGTTTGGACACATGGAAAGAATGAGTGAAGAAAGACTAGTAAAGGAGATATGGAAGGCAGATGTGGAGGGAGTGAACATGAGGGGACGTCCTAGGATGAGATGGATGGATGGGGTGAAGGGGGCTTTGGGGAAGAGGGGAATGTCTGTTGAGGAAGGACGGGAGAGGACAGAAGACAAGGGTGAATGGAGAATGGTTATATATGGAAGATGTTGTGATGCATGGGGGATGAGGTAGTGTGTGTGAGCAAAATTTTGACGCAGCCCGAAGGGATTTCTCCCCATCTTCTCCTTTATATGGGGAGACGGAGAGGGGGGGTCGCTGATTTATGAAGCGGCCTTGCTGTGGATGTGCTGTGTCTTGCGACACTGCTTCTGACCCGGGGCAGTGGACAAGGTGCAGGGATGACCTGTCATCTAGGAGGTGTTAAGATGGGAGGGAGGGTGGAGGGGTGTGGAGTGTTTTCAGGGATGGAATGGGTGGGAATGATTCTATGCCCTTTCCTTTTTGGCTACCTCCCTAGTAAGGGGGAAAAAGCCTTGGTATATGTATGTATGTACATTAGAGATAAAAAGGTTGTTAGGAATCACATTGGTCCACTATTATCTGCTGACGGTCAACTTGAATATTCAAATGAAGGAATGTGTAATATCTTAAACAATTATTTTAGCTCGGTATTCGTATATGAAATACCTCAAAGTGAACTCCAAACTGAAACCTGTGAAAAGTCTGGGGTAATCTTACTCACTACGGTAAATATAACAAAAGAAAAAATTAAAAGGTGTATAGATAAACTCAAAGTTAATAAAACACCAGGGCCTGAGTTGGCATCCAAGAATCTTAAAGGAAATTAAAAATGAGATTGTTGTTCCATTAGAAATTATTTTCAAGAAATCCATCATATCCGGAGATGTCCCAAGAGAATGGAAGCTAGTTAACGTTACTCCCATATTCAAAAAAGGTGACAAAAAGAAACCAAATAACTATAGGCCTATAAGTTTGACTTCAATCGTAGGAAAAATAATGGAAACTATCATCAGAGATGCTATCGAACATCATTTAGAAAGTAACCATTTGATAAATGATAGCCAGCATGGTTTCAGACGGAAACGTTCTTGCGTGACTTTCTCGAATTCTACAACACAGTTATCTTGAATTATGACAAAAGAAACAATATAGATTTAATATATCTAGACTTTGCAAAATCTTTTGATACCGTCCCACACGACTACTTACTAAATTAGCTTTACACGGAATAAGTGGTAGCCTATTAAGTTGGACTAGTAATTGGTTGAATGGTCAAAAACATTGAGTTGTTTTAAATGGAAAACTTCTAGATGGAAAAATGTTACAAGTGGAGTTCCTCAGGGTTCCGTTCTTGGGCCACTTCTATTCAAAGTATATATAAATGATACAGACCATGGACTAAAATCTACTGTTTCCAAATTTGCTGATGATACAAAACTGTGCGGAATGGCACATCATCCAAGCAGTGTATTTCAGCCTCTGAGAAAGCAAATAAGATTCAAGGACTGATTGCGCGATCTTTTGATTTCAAAAGTCCATCACTCATTATCAAGCTATATAAATCGTTAGTTCGTCCACATTTGGAATATGCTGTTTCTGTATGGTCACCGAATCTCATTAAAGACATTGACAGACTGGAAAAAGTACAACGGCGAGCCACAAAACTGATTCCAAATATCAAAAATAAATCATACAAAAATCAACTAAAACATATGAATCTGTTTTCCCTAAAAAAGCGTAGACTCAGAGGTGACTTGATACAGGTCTTTAAGATTCTAAAGGGTATTGACAACATCAAAAGTGACAAAATTTTCACATTGAATGAGAATCAGACAAGAAACAATAGTCTAAAACTACCCAGAAATAGATTCAATTTGGAAGTAGGTAGAAACAACTTTGCCAACCGTGTAGTTAATGAATGGAATAAACTTCCTGCACAGGTAGTGCAATGTAGTTCAGTTCGAAGCTTAAAGACTCATTTAGATAAACACCTAAGCAAGATGCTGTAATGATTATAATTTATTTTATATTATTTGTTTTTGTTTTGTTATCATTTGTCTGTTTGATTCTCATTTATTATTAGTTGTGTCAAATTATTATTATTTATTGTTTACCTGTTTGTTATTCAATTATACCTATGCATTTCTTTATGTATTTTGTTTGTTGCATACATTATCATAGCTTTTTTTTATTATTATTTCATTATCATTATTATTTTTTTTTTTGGCATCCAACCTAGATATGGACCAAAAGGTCTCCTGTCGGCATGCTCCACCTTTGTAATCTTGGCAATATACAAAAAAGGTGACAGAAGCGACCCAGGTAATTACAGACCAGTTAGCTTAACATGTGTCATATGCAAGTTATTGGAATCAATAATTAGGAAAAGGATTCTGGAACATCTCAAGGGCAATAAGCTGATTAGTAACAAACAGTATGGATTTGTGGAGGGGTGTTCGACGGTACTACAAATGATCACGGTCTTGGACAGATGGACTCAGATTTTAGATGGAGGAGCTGTTGATGTTGCATACTGCAATTTCATGAAGGCCTTCGACACTGTCCCCCACAGAAGGCTAGTTGAGAAGATCAAGAGGTATAGCATCAGAGGAAACATTTTGTCATGGATAGCAGACTTTCTCAATGATAGGAAACAAATAGTTATTGTCAATGGAGTTGAGTCAGAATGGAAGGACGTGGTCAGCGGTGTACCTCAGGGATCTGTGTTGGGTCCACTACTGTTTGTTTTATATATTAATGACTTGCCAGATTCTGTAATCAACAGCGAATTATCCTTGTATGCAGACAACACTAAAGTATTCAGGAGGATTCATGAAAGCCAGGACTGTGAGAAATTGCAAGAAGATCTCGTGAGGATGAGAAGCTGGTCAGAGAAGTGGCTGATGAGATTTCATCCCAAGAAGTGCTGTGTGATGAGAATCGGGAAATCAAATGTGGACAATAGGAAATATTCTATGGAAGAAGAATTGACAGGAATCAAAGTAGAGAAGGATCTGGGAGTTGTGATTGATGACGAGCTGAAGTTCACAGCACACTTGGCTGAGTAAATCAATAAGGCAAATAGACTAGTCGGGCTAATAAGAAGAACTTTCGTGACATTGAACGAGACTGTATTCAAGTCATTATACACTGCGCTTGTCCGACCACATTTGGAATACCCTAATCAGGTATGGTGTCCATACAAGAAAAAGGACATTGAGGCTGTGGAAGCAGTTCAAAGAAGAGCAACAAAGTTGGTCCTTAGACTGAAGGATTTGCCTTACCCAGAACGATTGAGGAAATTCGACCTTCCTACACTATCATACCATAGATCAAGAGGGGACATGATAGAAACCTTTAAAATTGTGAACAATTTATATGATAGTAAAGTGAGCAGGGGATTATTTATTGAACTTGCCGGTTCAGTGACTCGAGGACACACCAAGAGGATCTACAAGCAGCGCCCAAGACTGGACATCAGGAAATTCACTTTCTGCAGTCGTGTTGTGAACTGGAATAGTCTTCCTGATCATGTTGTGAATGCAAATTCAGTTGTGAGTTTTGAAAAGAGATTGGATAGTGTATGGAAACATCAAGATCAAATATTCGAAATGAGTGAGGAGGAAAAAGAGAAAGAAAAGGAACTTAGGAATGAGGCAAATGAAAGGAATGAGAATAGAACTGAAAAAGAAAAGGAGGAGTTTTTTTGGAGAGTGATAGACATGAGGCTGAGGAAAATGTACATAGAGAAAATGGAAACAAAGAAGACAGAAGGGGAGGAGGAGAAAGGAAACTAAAAATAGCTTACACAAATATAGACAGAATAATCTCAGGAATAAACGAATTAAATGATTATCTAGTATTAGAAAAACCAGACATAATGGGAATTGTAGAAACCAAATTAAAGTTCATACTAACACCCCACACTGTTGGACAAGGAGAATATAACTGTTGGACAAATAGAAAGAACAAACAGGGTGGAGGAGTTCTAATTTTGGCCAAGAAAGATTTAACTGTAGCAAAAATAACTGAAGGAAAAAATGATGTAGAATCAATTATAGTACAAGTCGAAGATAAAAAAATGAAGAAAAGAAAATTTGCAGTGGTATATGAACCTCCTAAGACACAAGCCTGGTCAGAGAGGGATCACGCTGAGTTACTAGATGATACAAAGGAAGAACTAATTGAAACACTGAAGGATGGAGGAAATACAGTAATTATGGGTGACTTTAATTCAAAAGAAATATGCTGGGAAGATATGACAGTGAAAGGAGGAGAGAAACACTGGGGCAATGTACTCCTTGGCTTGACCATTGAATACACAATGACCCAGTGGATAACAGAAAATACTAGATATAGAGGAAATGAAGAACCCTCAATATTGGACTTAATACTTACAACAGAACCTGAGATAATCGATAATATTATTTACAAAACTCCGATAGGAAAAAGTGACCATGTACTAATAGAAATGGAATTGAAAGAACAACCAGACCAAAGCAAAAATGTTAAACATAGAATAGGAAGACCTATGTATAACAAAACAAACTTTGAGAAACTTAAAACATTCTTTCGCAATGCAAACTGGGAAAAATTCCAAAACGAAGATACAGGGATAGAAGAAAAATGGAACATACTAAAAGAAATTTATAATGAAGGAGTGGACAAATTCGTACCACAACAAAAAATGGAAAAGGCATACATAAAGAACTGGTACAACAAAAGATGTAGTGAAGCAAAAGAAAAAAGGGACAAAGCTTGGAAAAAATTAAAAAAAAGATAAGAAACAAAGCAAATGGCAAACATACATCAAACTAAGAAACGAATATGTAAAAATATGCAGAGATGAAAAGAGAAATTACGAAAAAAGATAATAGACAAATGTAAAGAAGAACCCAAACTATTTTACAAATATGTAAATGGAAAACTGAAAAACGAACAAGAAATAGAAAAACTGCACCAAGATAAAAAGGAATTTACAGAAGAACTGGAAATGGCTGAAATAATGAACAACCACTTCAGATCAGTATTCACAATGGAAAACTCGCCTAACAGTGAAGTTAGAGAGAGAGAATTATCCCCAGCAATGAAAGAAATAAATGTAACACAAAAAGAAATCAGTGATCAAATTAAAACCCTGGATGTCAGAAAATCACATGGCCCAGATGGAATAGCAAACTGGATACTGAAAGAATGCATGGAAGAATTAACTGACAAAATATATGATATAATTAAATCATCAATTAAAGAAGGAAAAGTACCATTGGACTGGAAAAAAGCAAACATTGTACCAATTTATAAGGGAGGTGACAAGGAAGATCCATCTAACTACAGACCGGTCTCACTAACAAGCACAATAGCAAAAATTTGTGAAAGAGTGATCAAAAACAGATAGGTTAAGTACCTGGAAGAAAAATCTATACTGAACCCAAATCAATTTGGATTTAGACAAGGGAGATCCTGTACAACAAATCTGATTTGCTTTTACTCAAGATTAGTAGACATAATAGAAGAAAGAGATGGATGGGCAGACTGTGCTTTTCTGGACCTGCAAAAGGCATTCGATAAGGTACCTCATAGGAAACTAATAAATAAGATAGAGTCAAAAGGTGGCATCAGAGGAAAATTATTGGAATGGATGAAAGACTTTCTGATTGGGAGGAAAATGAGAGTTGTAATTAGAGAAAAATTCTCCAACTGGGAAGAAGTAAAAAGCGGGGTCCCGCAAGGATCAGTACTGGCCCCGATCATGTTCGCTGTATACATTAATGACATGAATGAAGGCGTGGAGTGCTATATAATTTTTTTTGCAGATGATGCAAAATTACTTAAGAAGGTAAAAACAGAAGAGGACTGCAACTCATTGCAACAAGATCTGGACACAATATGGAATTGGACTCAAAAATGGGAAGTAAAATTCAATATCAAGAAATGCAGCATAATGGAATTTGGGAAGAGTAAAAATAGAATATCAAAAGATTACAGAATTGGGGAAGAAAAAATAAATAAAACAAACTATGAAAAAGATCTTGGAGTGATGATTGGAAAGGACATGAAACCAGATAAGCATATAAACAAGATGTTCGGAGAATCCTACAACTTATTGAGAGCAATCAAAGTGGCATTTACCTATATGGACGAAGAAATGATAAGGAAAATACTTACTACACTAATAAGACCAAAACTCGAGTATGCAGCATCACTTTGGACACCCAGTACGAAAAAGAATATTAAGAAACTAGAAAGATTACAAAGAGCGACAACAAAACTGGCACCAACACTCGCCGAACTATCATATGAACAAAGACTATCCAAATTGAACCTACCAACTCTGGAACAAAGAGGAGAAAGAGGAGATTTGCTAACTATCTACAGAATAATGAAAGGAATGGAAGTTTTAGACAGGAACGACCTATTAATGTGGGACAACGGTAAAACAAGAGGACACGGAAAAAAATTGAAAAAGGATAATTATAGAAAAAACTTGAAAGGAACAGTTTCCCACACAGAGTGATAAATACATGGAACAAATTAGACAACAAAACAGTATGTGCTAACACTATACAAGATTTTAAGATAAAACTTGATGCGGAGAGATACAAAGACGGGTCACCACGAGCATAGCTCCCCTCCCGTATATTACAACTAGGTACAACTAGGTAAATACAGCTCAAAAAAATGACAAACACCTAGATCACAGTGACCACTAGACCCTAGATGACCTAAGTATTAGTCATTTAGAGCCTGAGTCACAGGCTCAATAGCCTCTTTCGGGACCCTTCTATGTCTATGTCTATCTACCAGCTTATGAACACTTTCAAATCTGTCATGGCAGAGTTGTCACTTCAAGCTATATATTTTCTTTTTCCTTTGTGCCCCTCCCCTCCACCCCCCCAAAAAAAAATCATCTGTTATTTCATTTCTCATAAACCCTCTATCACAATATTAGGAAAAAATGTGACAAATCATGATGAGGAAAGGTTAATGGAGGCTGCCCTACCTAGTACTTACTGCAGAATTAATTTCATCATGTTATCATAAAAACCAGGAATCAGTTCAGGAAAGAGAGAGACAACCTTCCCCTGTGCACACTGTTCATAGCTGCTGTTGTTCCTCCCCTTTTCAGTCATCACCAAATGCTGTGACATATGCTCTAATGTCATTCCTATCTGGCCTCTGAGACTGGTCAAAGTTTACCTCAGGGCATTATCCCAGCATGACATAGCTCCTACAAAACAGTAAACCACACAAAAACACTTCCATTAACTTTTACATACATGAAGACGTACGTGCATAGTGCATACGTACATACATATACCAAGGCTTTTTCCCCCTTCCAAGGGAGGTAGCCAAAAAGGGAAAGGCATAAAAACACTCCCACCCATTACATCCCCAAATACACTCCACACCCCTCCTACCCTTCCTCTCATCTGAGCACCTCCTGGATGATGGGTCATCCCTGCACCCTGCCCACCGCCCTGGGTCAGAAGCAGTGTCGCAAGACACAGTACATCCACAGCAAGGCCGCTTCATTTAATCAGCGACCCCCCCTCTCCGTCCCCCTTTGCATATAATCGTCCCCCTTTGCACCTGGTCTGGATGGATGCCATGCAGAATGTCTGAAAAAGGGAGGTTCAGTGATGGTGGACTGGTTGGTGAGGTTATTTAATGTTTGCTGGAGAGAGGGTAGAGTACCGGAGGACTGGAGTAGTGCCTGTATAGTTCCACTTTACAAGGGAAAAGGGGACAAGTGTGAATGTAGTAATTTCAGAGGGATTAGCCTGTTGAGTGTAGTAGGGAAGGCTTATGGGAGGATCTTAATTGAGAGGATTAGGAGAGGAACAGAAGGAGTAATTGGTGAGGAACAGTGTGGATTTAGGACGGGTAGAGGTTGTGTAGATCAGATCTTTGTGGTAAGACAGATATGTGAGAAAGCTATAGGAAAGGGGAAGGATGTTTTTTGGGCTTTTATGGATCTGGAAAAGGCTTATGATAGGGTAGACAGAAAGGCACTGTGGGAGGTTATGCAGATTTATGGGATAGGAGAAAAGCTTTTGGGAGCTGTCAAGAGTTTTTAAGAGAGTAGTAGAGCATGTGTTAGGGTTAGAAATGGAGAGAGTGAGTGGTTTGAGGTAAAGGTGGGACTTCGTCAAGGATGCGTTATGTCGCCCTGGCTGTTCAACTTATACATGGATGGGGTGGTGCGAGAGGTGAATGCTAGGGTAGTGAGTCAGGGATTGGAGATGGTTAAAGAAAATGGAGAAAAGTGGGAGGTGAGCCAGCTGTTGTATGCGGACGACACTGCGCTTGTGGCAGGGTCAGAGGAGGGATTGAGGAAGCTGGTGGCAGAGTTTGGGAGAGTATGTGATAGAAGAAAGCTAAAGATAAATGTGGGTAAAAGTAAGGTGATGAGATGTACAAGGGGTGAAAGTGGCAGTAGACTGGAAGTGAACATTAAGGGAGAGCGACTGGAGGAAGTGGATAGTTTTAGATACTTGGGTGCAAGTGTAGCAGGAAAAGGTGGAGTGAAGGTGGAGGTAGAATGTAGATTGAGAGAAGCGAGTAAATGCCTTGGTGGTTTAAAGAGTGTAATGAGGAATAGACATTTGGGAATGGATGCGAAGAGGAGACTGTATGAAGGAGTGATTGTGCCAACAGCACTGTATGGGGCAGAAACGTGGAACATAAGAGAGGAAGAGAGAAGGAGTTTGAATGTGTTTGAGATGAGGTGTTTGAGAAGTATGGTGGGGGTTACTAGGCTGGATAGAGTGAGAAATGAGGAGGTGAGGAGGAGAACAGGGGTGAAAAAGGATTTGGGAGATAGGGTTGATGAAAGAATATTAGGATGGTTTGGACACATGGAAAGAATGAGTGAAGAAAGACTAGTAAAAGAGGTATGGAAGGCAGATGTGGAGGGAGTGAACATGAGGGGACGTCCTAGGATGAGGTGGATGGATGGGGTGAAGGGGGCTTTGGGGAAGAGGGGAATGTCTGTTGAGGAAGGAAGGGAGAGGACGGAAGACAGAGGTGAATGGAGAATGGTTGTATTTGGATGATGTTGTGACTGCATGAGGAGAAATGGGCGGGGGGGTGGGGTAGTATGTGTGAGTAAATTTAGTGCATACGTAGTGGATATATACTATTGTCTACACTGTCATGTACATGTGTACATGATGGAGTTCTAGATGCTAACATAATTTGAATTAATTAGACTGTCAACAAAGGTAAAGTAGCTAGTTTAAATCATTTAAAGATAAAAATCATCTCTGTCACTTGACAGTTGACAAACTATTCAGGAATTTGAATTAATAATTATATCTATTGAGTATTTATTACATACATACATACATTTATCAAAGTTTTTTTCCCCTTACTAGAGAGGTAGCCAAAAATGAAAAAGCATAAAATCATTCCCACCCATTCCATCCATGAAAACACTTCACTATTATTAAAAGATTAAGAGGGGAAAGGAAGTTGATTCAAGTAGGGAAGAAAAGGTAAAAGGCAAAGATGAAAAGATGAAAATGGAAGAGGAAGCGATAAGGGGAAGATGGGCAGAATATTCTAGGGAACTGTTGAATGTAGAGGAGGATAGGGAGGGAATGGTGATAGCAGTGGGACGTGCAAAGAAAATGGCAGTGATGGGTGAGGAAAATGAGGGAAAAATAAGAAAAGATGAGGTGGAAGTAGTGATTAAAATGATGAAAGCAGGTAAGGCACCTGGGTTAGATGGGTGTCATGCGGAGTGTCTGAAGAAGGGAGGTAAAGTAATAGTAGACTGGTTAGTGAGGTTGTTTAATGTGTGTCTAAGGGAGGGTAAAGTACCAGAGGACTGGAGGAGTGCATGTATAGTTCCGCTTTTCAAAGAAAAAGGGAACAAGTGTAAATGTAGTAGTTTCAGAGGGATCAGTTTGTTGAGTGTAGTTGGGAAGGCGTATGAGAGGGTTATAATTGAGAGAATTAGGAGAGGAACAGAGGAGGTAATTGGTGAGGAGCAGTGTGGGTTTAGGAGAGGTAGGGGCTGTGTGGATCAGATTTTTGTGATAAGACAGATTTGTGAGAAAGTTTTAGGAAAAGGTAAGGATGTCTTTTGGGCCTTTATGGATTTGGAAAAGGCTTATGATAGGGTAGACAGGTATTGGGGGGAAAACTGTTAAGAGCAGTCAAGAGTTTTTATGAGAGTAGTAGAGCCTGTGTTAGAATCAGAAATGGAGAGAGTGAATGGTTTGTGATAAAGGTGGGACTATGTCAGGGATGTGTCATGTCACCATGGCTGTTCAATGTGTATATGGATGGGGTGGTACGGGAGGTAAATGCAAGATTAATGGACAGGGGACTGGAGTTGGTTGAGGAAAATGGAGAAAAGTGTGAGGTAAGTCAGTTGTTGTTTGCTGATGACACTGCACTTGTGGCAGGATCAGAGGAGGCATTGGGAGAGTTAGTGACTGAGTTTGGGAGGGAGTGTGATAGGAGAAAGTTGAAGGTGAATCTGGGTAAAAGTAAGGTGATGAGGTGTACAAGAGGAGAGGATACTGGAGAGTTGGAAGTAAGTCTTAAAGGGGAGAGGCTGGAAGAAGTGGATAGTTTTAGGTACTTGGGGTCATATGTGGCTGCAACGGGAGGAGTAGAGGCAGAGGTAAGCTGTAGATTGAGAGAAGCAAATAAATGCCTTGGGGGATTTAAAAAAGTAATGAGAAATAGACATTTGAGAATTAATGCAAAGAGGAGATTGTATGAAGGGGTGATTGTGCCGACAGAGTTGTGTGGGGGCAGAGACATGGAATTTGAGAGAGGCAGAGAGGAAGAGTTTAAATGTGTTTGAGATGAAATATCTGAGAAGTATGGTGAGGGTTACAAGGCTGGATAGAGTGAGAAATGAGGAAGTGAGAAGGAGAGCTGGGGTGGAAAAGGAGTTGGCTGAGAGGGCTGATGAAAGACTATTAGGATGGTTTGGACACATGGAAAGAATGGATGAAGGAAGACTGGTAAAAGGGGTATGGAAGGCAGAGATGGTGGGAGTGAATTTGAGAGGACGACCAAGGATGAGATGGATGGATGGGGTGACAGGGGCGTTGAGCAAGAGGGGAATGTCTGTGGAGCAGGGAAGGGAGATGGCAGAAGATAAGGATGAGTGGAGAAGGGCTGTGTATAGATGATACTGTGATGAAAAAGGGAAGGGATGGGAGGATGGGGGGGGGTTTGGGGAGTGGGAAAGTGTGAATGATACTTTGACGCAGCCCGAAGGGATTTCTCCCTGTCCTCCATTTTCTATGTGAGGGGACGGAGAGGGTGGGGGGGTCGCCAATTAAGTGAAGCGGCCTTCCTGTGGATGTGCAGTGTCCTGCATTGCTTCTGACCCAGGGTGGTGGGCGGGATGCAGGGATGACCCGTCGTCCACGAGGAGCTAAGATGTGAGGGTGGAAGGGATGATGGGTGGGAGTGGGTTTACGCCTTTTGACATGGCTACCTCCCTGATATGGGGGAAAAAGCCTTTTGTATATAGATAGATAGAATTATGGTTATGGGTTAAAGCATAAATATCTAGTACACTTAGGCCTAATTTGCAATCGTCTTTATAACATAATCAGTTTTAAATTAGATTAAAATGGTTCGTGATTTTCTTTACTCTGATTTATATTTTTCATTGCTTCACTTGTAGGCCTATCGTATTCACTAGTAACCATGATCAGTAGCCTGTTTCTATTTCGTATATTTCAAACCACTAAATTTCTTTGATAAATGTGTGATTTCCATATTCTGAAGTAGCTTGATCATAATATAGCATATTTCTGTTAAAGGAAAATGTGATAAAACTACCAAAAATGAAGGAAAAGAAAATTCACTGGGAGACACTGCTTCAGGCAGAATCTGCAGCTGTTGTTTGTTTACATTAGTTAGTACTAGTAGCACACAATGCCGTCACATGGTGGCAGCACGTATTGATGTTTATTTATGTTGAAGCAGAAACATTGCAGTATAGTACAAAATATTATATATATATATATATATATATATACATATATATATATATATATATATATACATTTATATATATATATATATATATATATATATATATATAATATATTTATATATGTATATATATATATATATATATATATATATATATATATATGATATATACAGTATATATATAGTTTCACTCTCCTTACAGGAAACAACTACAAATACATGACCACAAACACTTTTACCCAGATTGGCAACGATAGCTTGTCAGTATTGTGTATTTTTTTTTTTTTTTTATTGATGGATTTTTTTTTGTTTCCATCTGGAGAGACCACTTAGAGTACATATACACTGCACACACTCACTATTGCCTCCAAAAATAAAAGCAAAACCATACAAAAACTGCTAAATTGTGCAACTGGTAAAACCAAACAGGGAAACCATGTTAAAAAAATAATCTTATGGGACTTAAGGAGTCGGAGTCGATAAAAAATTCCGACTCCAACTCCTAGAACTCTTAGAAATTCGACTCAGACTCCAGCTAAAACCTCCGACTCCGACTCCGCAACCCTGGTGCGACCTGCTATACATTTTGAATGGATGCCGGGAGTTTAAAATGTAAACAAACAGACGATACTTTTGCATCAACTCAGCCATCTAGCGGCCTGACACAGCACTATTGGCACGGACATCAAAACTCGTTGTTTTCCTATCTTCTGTATATGGTCTTTGGTTGTATCTGTCTCTCTACTATCTATTATCTACCTATTTGTCTTGATATCCATCTATGTATGTATGTATGTATGTATGTATGTATTGTTACACCTCCCGTTAAAGTCCAATCTTAATTGGAGAAACAATCCTACCTCCAATCATTGACGAACCAGATTGAGACTAAATGGCAGGGTAACAATATACTGCATATCAAATATAAATCTGTGCAATACTTTCAAGCATGTATGTCAATAGTTTTAGGTGACCGATGGATAACTCAAAGGGGCAAGGTTGAGGCAAAACTATGGTGTTCTAACATAAATTACACTGTATAACAATGAAAAAAAAACGGAAATGAGACTATCCTTTTCTAGTTATTTTTTGTGTAGATCACGAATATAACATCCGTTTCTTTCTGTGACCCTCCAGTTCTTCGTAAATAGCAGTGCCCGCAATGTCTATCTGAACGGTATTTTTTGTTGCTTTTACCATTTATATAATTTTTCACATAGCTATGTGTTTTTTTTTTCTTAACAGGATACAGAATTAAGATGCCTAGAGAATGCAAGAATTCGCCAGACAAGTTTTGTTATATATGTGGATCAGTTACATTAAGGCAATACAAGAGACAGTTGACTCAACGTGTAAAGAAACTTTATGAGCTGTACTTTGGATGTAAAGTGGGTGACCAGGACAAAAGCTGGGCACCTCACATATGTTGTGTCAGGTGTACAGTTTCCCTTTCTGCCTGGGTGAAAGGCAAAGGGACTGGCCTCATGTTTGGCGTACCAATGGTCTGGAGGGAGCCAAAGGACCACTCAACAGATTGCTACTTCTGCTTAACGGATATTAAAGGTGGGTGTTCAGTGTTTATTTTTTACTGTTTTTATATATATTTTCAAGAGATGTATCAATAAAAAGATCGAAATACATAATAAGTTGCACTTCCACTATTTTTGCACGTGATCACAACCAATAGTATCCATTTTTAGTCTGATTTTATTTTATTTTCCTGCAGGTCGCAACAGAAAAGGCAAGAAATCTATCGTGTATCCAGATCTTCAGTCTGCTATTCGCCCAGTTCTACACTCAAGTGATATTCCTGTACCACAGCCGCCCTCTGAACTACCAAGCGATGACACGAGCAACTCAGACGATTCAGAATCTCAAGATGCAACGTATACGACACAACTTGAATCTGATAAGAAACCACACCTCATCACCCAACCAGAACTCAATGATCTAGTTCTTGATCTAACACTTACTAAGCAACAGAGTGAACTCCTGGCCTCACGTTTGCAACAATGGCACCTGTTGGATGAAGAAGCTCGAATTACAGTATTTAGGAAGCGTTCTGCAAATCTACAGGATTTCTTCACTTTGGAAAACAACTTGACTTATTGTAATGATATCAGAGGCCTATTCAGTGCCCTTGAGCTGTCCTATGAACCCAATGAGTGGAGGCTATTCATAGATGGATCCCTTTACAGCATAAAAGCAGTTCTGTTGCACACTGGGAACACCATGCCTTCAGTTCCAGTTGCTTACTCAGTCATTTTAAGAGAGACATATGAGAACCTTGCTTTTATTCTAGATCGCATAAGTTACAAAGAGCATGAGTGGTTAATTTGTGCAGACTTGAAAGTAGTAGCCATACTTAATGGGCTACAAACTGGATACACAAAATTTATGTGCTTTCTTTGCAAGTGGGACAGTAGGGCCAGATCAGAACATTATATACGCTCAGAATGGCCATCTCGGGAATCTATGACGCTTGGATGCCATAATGTAATTCATGAGCCACTAGTTAAGAAGGAGAAAATCATTTTGCCACCACTGCATATAAAACTAGGCCTAATGAAGCAATTTACCAAAGCACTGCAACATAACAAGCCATGTTTCCAGTATCTCAAAGGGATCTTCCCTAAAATTAGTGATGCCAAGATTAAAGAGGGTATATTTGTAGGCCCTCAGATTTGCAAGCTTATAAATGATGAGGACTTTGAGGCGACAATGGATGAACCTGAGCTAGCGGCCTGGCATGCATTCAAAGATGTATGCAAAGGGCTTCTGGGAAAGCACCAAGAGTCCCAGCGAGAGCGTAAAGTGGAGAGGCTAATCAAATGCTACCAAGATCTCGGATGCAATATGTCACTGAAGATACACTTTCTTCATTCTCATCTGTCCTTCTTCCCAGAGAATGCAGCAGATGTGAGTGATGAATATGGAGAGAGGTTCCATCAAGATATAGCGTCAATGGAAAACAGGTACAAGGGAAAATGGAGCCCTGCTATGCTGGCTGACTTCTGTTGGAACCTGAAGCGTGACACGCCTGAGATGTCTTATAAAAGAAGAAGTAAATAATAGATTGTAGGTTAATACATACATACATATACCAAGGCTTTTTCCCCCTTCCAAGGGAGGTAGCCACAAAGGGAAAGGCATAAAAACACTCCCACCCATTTCATCCCTAAATACACTCCACACCCCTCCCACCCTTCCTCTCATCTGAGCACCTCCTGGATGACGGGTCATCCCTGAACCCTGCCCACCGCCCTGGGTCAGAAGCAGTGTCGCAAGACACAGTACATCCACAGCAAGGCCGCTTCATTTAATCGGCGACCCCCCCTCTCCGTCCCCCTTTGCATATAAGGAGAGGACGGGGAGAAATCCCTTCGGGCTGCGTCAAAATTTACTCACAAATACTACCCCACCCCCCAGCCCCCGCCCATTTCTCCTCATTGCAGTCACAACATCATCCATATACAAACCATTCTCCACTCAGCTCTGTCTTTCCGTCCCTCTCCCTTCCTTCCTCAACAGACATTCCCCTCTTGCCCAAAAGCCCCCTTCAACCCCATCCATCCACCTCATCCTAGGACGTCCCCTCATGTTCTCTCCCCCCCACATCTGGCTTCCACACCTCTTTTACTGGCCTTTCTTTATTCATTCTTTCCACGTGTCCAAAACCATCCTAATATTCTTTCATCAACCCTCTCTCCCAAATCCTTTTTCACCCCTGTTCTCCTCCTCACCTCCTCATTTCTCACTCTATCTAGCCTAGTAACCCCCACTATACTTCTCAGACACCTCATCTCAAACACATTCAAACTCCTTCTCTCTTCTTCTCTTATGTTCCACGTTTCTGCCCCATACAGTGCTGTTGGCACAATCACTCCTTCATACAGTCTCCTCTTCGCATCCATTCCCAAATGTCTATTTCTCATTACACTCTTTAAACCACCAAGGCATTTACTCGCTTCTCTCAATCTACATTCTACCTCCACCTTCACTCCACCTTTTCCTGCTACACTTGCACCCAAGTATCTAAAACCATCCACTTCCTCCAGTCGCTCTCCCTTAATGTTCACTTCCAGTCTACCGCCACTTTCACCCCTTGTACATCTCATCACCTTACTTTTACCCACATTTATCTTTAGCTTTCTTCTATCACATACTCTCCCAAACTCTGCCACCAGCTTCCTCAATCCCTCCTCTGACCCTGCCACAAGCACAGTGTCGTCCGCAAACAACAGCTGGCTCACCTCCCACTTTTCTCCATTTTCTTTAACCATCTCCAATCCCTGACTCACTACCCTAGCATTCACCTCTCGCACCACCCCATCCATGTATAAGTTGAACAGCCAGGGCGACATAACGCATCCTTGACGAAGTCCCACCTTTACTTCAAACCACTCACTCTCTCCATTTCCAATCCTAACACATGCTCTACTACTCACATAAAAACTCTTGACAGCTCCCAAAAGCTTTCCTCCTATCCCATAAATCTGCATAACCTCCCACAGTGCCTTTCTGTCTACCCTATCATAAGCCTTTTCCAGATCCATAAAAGCCCCAAAAACATCCTTCCCCTTTCCTATAGCTTTCTCACATATCTGTCTTACCACAAAGATCTGATCTACACAACCTCTACCCGTCCTAAATCCACACTGTTCCTCACCAATTACTCCTTCTGTTCCTCTCCTAATCCTCTCAATTAAGATTCTCCCATAAGCCTTCCCTACTACACTCAACAGGCTAATCCCTCTGAAATTACTACATTCACACTTGTCCCCTTTCCCTTGTAAAGAGGAACTATACAGGCACTACTCCAGTCCTCCGGTACTCTACCCTCTCTCCAGCAAACATTAAATAATCTCACCAACCAGTCCACCATCACTGAACCTCCCTTTTTCAGACATTCTGCATGACATCCATCCAGACCAGGTGCCTTACCTGCTTTCATCAGCTTTACAACTGCCTTCACCTCATCCTTCCTTATTTCTCCTCCATTCTCCTCCTCACTCATCACTCTCATTTTCTTCGCATTTCCCACTGCAGCTATCTTTCCTTCCCTATCCTCCTTCACATTCAGCAACTCCCTAAAATATTCTGCCCATCTTCCCCTCACTGCCATCTCTTCCATTATCAACTCTCCATCTGTACCTTTTACCTTTTCTTCCCTACTTGATTCGCCTCCTCTTCCTCTCTTAATTTCTTTCCAAAACATCTTTTTATTACTTTCAAAATTTTCTGTCATACTCCTACCCCATTATCATCTGCTCTCTTCTCTTTGCCTCCTTTACCTTTTGCTTTACTTCTCTTTTCTTTTCTTTGTACGTCTCATATGACTCCCCTGTCCTCTTTTGTAACCAATCTGTGAATGCTCGCTTCTTCTCTTCTACAACCTTCTTTGTTTCCTCATCCTACCATTTCTTCTATTTCCCCCTGTCCTTCTTGTTCCACACACCATCCTTGCACACTTTAAGACTCCCTCCTTGAACCATCCCCATTCCTCCTCCACACCCATCTCTGCTCTATCCTTTACTCCCTCCCACTCCTCCTTCAGCTTCTTTTCGTACTCCTTCTCCTTTTCCTTTTCATTCAAGGAGTTCACTCTAAGAACCTCCCTACCTTTTGTCCCTTTCCTCCTTCTCCATCTATCCTCCACTCTCAACTTACCTTCCACCAAAAAATTATCTGATATTACCCCACCTCTCCCCTTAAACACATGTACATCCTTAACTCTTCCTATCATAATCCTATTTACCACTACATAATCCATTAGCGCTCTATCTACCACCCTTCCCTCCACCACCCTCTCCCATGTGTACTTATGCTTGACTTTCTTCCGAAACACTGTATTTGCTATCATCAACTCTCTAGACACATTTCCACCATCAACTCTCCACTACGATTCTTTCCTGGAACTCCACACTTCCCACACCACTCCATCGATTGGACCATTTCCCACCCTAGCATTAAGGTCTCCCAGTACTATTACATTGACATTTCTTCTAAACCCTCTATGCACTCATTTAAATCTATCCAAAAGGCCTCCCTTTCTTCCATGTTCTTCTCACTGCCCGGCCCATATGCACTTACAAAGACCCACATCTCCTTTCCCAGTTTCACCTTCATCCACATTATCCTTGAGGAAACCTCCTTCCACTCCACTACCCCTTTACCTATCTCCTCACTTACTAGCATAGCCACCCCTTCCCTCCCTCGCCCTCTCTTCACTCCTGATAACCTCCCACTTACACTCCCAAACATACACTCACCCTTCCCTTTCAACTTAGTTTCACTCAAAGCCAACACATCCAACTTTCTTCTCACAAACATACTACCTATCTCTTCCCTTTTACTCTCATCTGTACCACATCCACGCACATTAAAAGACCCAAACCTTAGGGTGCTGGCCCGAGGCCCGCCAGCACCCCTTATGCCTTTACTTTTGTCTTTAGGATGTGTGCCCCGTGGGGCTACAGGGAGAAGGATGCCTAGTCCCTCTCCCCGTCCCTTTCTTCTCGCCTCTTACGATCCAAGTGGGAAAACTTGGTGGCAGTATTCTTTTCCCCCACCATCATATAAAGCTAACAAACATGCCGATTCATTATATATTAATTAAATAAATACAATGAAGACATTTAATCTGACTTTGGGAGCAAAATACATTTATGGAACCTTGGAAATCTCTTATTAATTGCATAATTATTAAAACAGCGATTTACAAAAAATTGTGACGTGGCATGAAATTTTTGTTATCAAATTTGAATTCAGCACACTGAACTTCATAATAAAACGCACATGAGAACTATGTTTTTTTCTTAATCCTGAAATTTGTTGTACAGTGTTATTTACATATTCACTTAGCACTACACACACACTTATTTTATGCCTACCCAGACCACTTGTTACCACTAGGGTCTATCTAATATACTTAACCTAGGGATTATAGAGGAGCGGGAAGTGTCCCCTCTATACGGGTTCAGAAATCAGAGAGAGAGAGGGAGTAAGAAGTAGTATACCTCATGACTGCGGTCACCATGGGGGGCCGCAGTTGCCAACTCACAAACCGTTATCATTTATATTATTACAGGCAGGGTGAGTGGAATACCATAATACACATACAGAGATCATTAACATAATAAGGTACAATATGCAATATGAACAATATCCTAGCTAACTAAAATAAAAGGATAACAAAGGAATAATACACACGGAACATAGAATATTGTATTTCATACAATCGGTAATTCAGGAAGATGAAAAAATTAGGGCGTGGCTACAACTACCCAAAACAGCTGGTAACATGGAAAGTAAATCTATTACAAAGGAACACCGACTTGCGGCCACGCAACACCCCTCCCCCAAAAGAATATGCTTACAAGGGTTTGTAAGCAAAGAATCATTTAACCAAGGTCAATCACACTAACATTTTAAGTTTGCATATGGGTAGTTCGGGATAGGGCATCAGCCAGCACATTATTTTTCCCACAAATGTGCGCGATCTGTAAATTGAATGGCTGTAAGGCTAATGCCCACTGTAGAAGGCATTGATTAGTGTTTTTCATTTGTTCCACAAATGTCAGGGGATTGTGGTCTGTAAACACTTGCACAGGGTGAACTGTGCTTCCTACGTATACTCTAAACGCTTCCAGTGCCATAATTAAAGCTAACGCCTCCTTTTCGATGGTGGCATAGTTCCTCTGCGTCTTGAGGAACTTCTTTGAGAAGTAACCCACAGGATGTAGCACACGATCCTCCTCACCCTCTTGTAGAAGCACGGCACCGGTACCAACTTCGCTGGCGTCGACTTGGATGGTGAACGGCCTCTGGAGATCAAGGGCACGTAGGACAGGAGCATTTGCTAGCAGAGCCTTCACGCTCTCGAAGGAGTCCTGGCAAGCCTGGGTCCACTTGAAGGAGGTCTTAGTACTCAGGAGGTCGGTGAGAGGAGCCACCACGGAGGAGAAGTTGGGACAGAAGCGACGATAATAACCCGCCATTCCTAACAGTCTCATCACTCCCTTTTTGTTGCTTGGGGCAGGATACTGCAGAATGGCTGTTATCTTGGCTGCAATCGGTTGGACCTCCCCTTTTCCGACAACATGCCCCAGGAATGTGATGCGGGCATGGCCGAACTCACTCTTGGCGAGGTTCACTGTCAAACTGTGTGCTGCCAGAACAGCAAAGAGGGCTCTTAGGCGGTCCACGTGTTCTCCCCAGGAGTCGCTGAAAACGACGAGGTCATCCAGGTAGCAGCGGACACCCACCAGCCCCGTCATTATGATGTTCATGAGGCGTTGGAAGGTTGCAGGTGCATTCCGCAAGCTGATGTGGAGGACAGTAAACTGATACAGCCCCTTGGGAGTGATGAACGTGGAGATGGCCCTTAACCGCTCTGACAGGCGAACTTGGTAATAGTCCTGTAGTAGGTCCAGTTTCGTCACCCACTGTGCTCGACCAACGTCGTCAATAACGTCATCAATGCGTGACAAGGGGTAGCTATCCGGCTCAGTGACTGCGTTGACCTTTCTGTGGTCGACACACAGTCGCATAGACCCATCGGGCTTTGGCACCAAGACCACAGGAGAGGCCCTAGGACTGCTACTGGGCTCCACGATACCAACCTCCTGAAGGCGTTGCACCTCCTCACGGACGTACTCCTTCTTGAATGTGTTCAGGCGGTAAGGATGACCAAATAAGGTGAAAATACGTATCGGAGAAATTAAGAAAGAGAAAACCGCACCAAATGTCTTTTGGACACCTTCTCAGCTATTTGGAGCCAACACAGAAACTTGTTGCACGAGAGAAATTAAAGCTCCAATACAAACTCAACAACGCCATTGTCGCTGTAGACTTCTTGAAATCATGTATACAACATGGCCTCCTACCAATATATATATATATATTTCATGCCATGTCCCTTAATAATGTGGGTTATTAGTAAGGTATTTCTATCTGAACATTTTATGAAATATTGTATTATATTTTTTTTCCTAAAAAAAAAAAAAAATTCTGTCTCTCTCTTTCTCTCTCACCCTCATTCTCTCTTTAAATATATATATATATATATATATATATACATATATATATATATACATATATATATATATACATATATACATATATACACACATATATATACATATATATATATATATACATACATACATACATATACCAAGGCTTTTTCCCCCTTTCAAGGGAGGTAGCCAAAAAGGGAAAGGCATAAAAACAATCCCACCCATTTCATCCCTAAATATACTCCACACCCCTCCCACCCTTCCTCTCATCTGAGCACCTCCTGGATGACGGGTCATCCCTGCACCTTGCCCACCGCCCTGGGTCAGAAGCATTGTCGCAAGACACAGCACATCCACAGCAAGGCCGCTTCATTTAATCGGCGACCCCCCTCTCCGTCCCCCCTTGCATATAAGGAGAGGACGGGGAGAAATCCCTTCGGGCTGCGTCAAAATTTACTCACACATACTACCCCACCCCCCACCGCCATGCCCATTCCTCCTCATGCAATCACAACATCATCCATATACAACCATTCTCCACTCACCTCTGTCTTCTGTCCTCTCCCTTCCTTCCTCAACAGACATTCCCCTCTTCCCCAAAGCCCCCTTCACCCCATCCATCCACCTCATCCTAGGACGTCCCCTCATGTTCACTCCCTCCACATCTGCCTTCCATACCTCTTTTACTAGTCTTTCTTCACTCATTCTTTCCATGTGTCCAAACCATACTAATATTCTTTCATCAACCCTATCTCCCAGCTCCTTTTTCACCCCTGTTCTCCTCCTCACCTCCTCATTTCTCACTCTATCCAGCCTAGTAACCCCCACCATACTTCTCACACACCTCATCTCAAACACATTCAAACTCCTTCTCTCTTCTTCTCTTATGTTCCACGTTTCTGCCCCATACAGTGCTGTTGGCACAATCACTCCTTCATACAGTCTCCTCTTCGCATCCATTCCTAAATGTCTATTCCTCATTACACTCTTTAATCCACCAAGGCATTTACTCGCTTCTTTCAATCTACATTCTACCTCCACCTTCACTCCACCTTTTCCTGCTACACTTGCACCCAAGTATCTAAAACTATCCACTTCCTCCAGTCGCTCTCCCTTAATGTTCACTTCCAGTCTACTGCCACTTTCACCCCTTGTACATCTCATCACCTTACTTTTACCCACATTTATCTTTAGATTTCTTCTATCACATACTCTCCCAAACTCTGCCACCAGCTTCCTCAATCCCTCTTCCGACCCTGCCACAAGCGCAGTGTCGTCCGCAAACAACAGCTGGCTCACCTCCCACTTTTCTCCATTTTCTTTAACCATCTCCAATCCCTGACCCACTACCCTAGCATTCACCTCTCGCACCACCCCATTATATAAATTTATATAATATATATATATATAGTATATATTAGTATAAACAAATATTTTGCAAAAGGAATATACAATATTACAGGATAAATATGATTTTAGTCCATAAACATTATTACACAGTATATCATTACCACTGAAAATATTATAACTATCATTGATATTAATATTAAAGTCAATATGGAAAAATATGATAATAACAATAAGAGTAAAAATATAAACAAATTCATTATTAGCATTAGCATTATGATAACCATTATTATCCAAAACAATGTTACCAATAGTGACAGTAATACAATTAATGATAATGTTAATGAATTTGCTCATGTTAGGTAGTACTATAAATATATAAAATATTGGTCTCACTTGTTGCTTTTGAAGCTGCATCTTCAACAGTTGTGCATGGTTGTTGTTGTTGTTCCTCCTCAGTGGGCTCTGCATTTTGACCTGTACAAATTTTATGTATAAATATGTTACGGTAAAACTACAATTCTCAAAATCAATAAACACATATTAGTGATTATATATATACATATATATATATATATATATATATATATGTGTGTATATATTAAACATGAGCTTTATAATAACAGCATAAAATTTCAGCAATAGGACATAAGCACATCTATATGTTATATAAGAAATAATAATTACCACTTGTATTTTGCTTTCTTTAATCTAAATCTGTTTATATATGTGAATCATCCTCTATGGCATGCTTCAGAGAACCTGGAAATGGGATTTGTAACACATAATATCAAGAATTGAAGATAATAATCATTCAATTTATTGTGATTTTTCTTTTCTGTTAACTCACCAAATCCTGATTCCATATACTGTAGAAAAGAAATTGCTACAGGCAATTCAGGTGCAGACTTATAATCTATGCCAGGTTTAATACCTGTATCAGAATGATATTACAATTATTGATATTTGCAAGACATGCTATTATTATCACCATCAATATAAAACAAGCATTATTAACATCACCCATATCTCATACAATCAAGGTAAATGAAGCCACATACTGCATTTTGAAGCCTGAGATGCCACCTCCCCATTGCTGTCTGTTGGTGTGATGGAGCTTGATGTAGGAGGAATTGTTGCTACACCTGCACATACATGCAAATGAAATTAAACATAACCTAAATATTGAAACAAAATCAAACATTATTACTGTACTTATGCTTTGATTATTTAATAGCAAACCACTTAAATAACATTCTAACAATTCAATATGTTCAATATATTCAAATAAACAGCTTTAATACATAAAATTAAGATCCTGATCAGGTAATACATTCTAGAGAAGTCTGGAGCTGGTTGTTCCATTTGTGCAGTTTTTAGGGAAAAAATGTCTATCGCATAGCCTGTAACTCCTGTTCAGATCCTGAGCAGATTCTTTAAATAATTGTGGGACCTGGATAACATTCAGCCATGCCATACATCTGCAAAGATGTATATAATAAGATTATCATGTAGTACATAGAATATTACAAAAATATGTACTGAATCAAGACAAGTGTAATCATTACCTATTCACTTTGCCATTAATTAAAAAAAATAATAAAATAGCTAAATTACTGTGCAATCCATACTCTATTTACTTTCCACACTATGCTTTTATTGTCAGTTCTTAAAAGACCTGTTTCAGCTCTCCCTTGTCTTGAATGTGACAAGGATTCAATGTGTCCTAAGGATTTGTAGGAGGGCAAAGAACCCCATCAACCCTCCCTCTTGGATGGAATGAGAAGGAAAGGGTTATGGGGGTCTGGACAGGGGTAATGATGCTCGATTGCCAAAAAAAAAAAAATAATGTCAGATTCGTGCAAATTAGCCCAAAATACCCTAGAAAAGCTTTAATAGTATATAAACTATAATATATATATATATATATAATGTATGATCCTTAAAAACAATATCTTGTTGGCGACATGTCTGGGGAAAATATATTTCCTTCCTATGGTAAATTAGATGACACATTATTACACCAAAAACACGTGGTACAAATTACCTTGCTGTATCCTTTGGAAAAACATGAAATACATGGTTTGGTGTTATTTCTTTTCTTCTGTTGCAGAGAACACATGGGTGCGACTCAGGGCTGCGGAGTCAGATGGTATAAGGTCCGACTCCGACTCCTTTGATTCCTCCGACTCCGACTCTGACTCCTGACTCCAACTCCAACTCCCAACTCCGACTCCTTAACTCCTTGACCCCTATGTTGAAATCTATTCTGCACATATACACTCAACCAGCTTTATATATATATATATATATATATATATATATATATGCACACAAGCACGTATATTCATATAAACATATACAGTATATATTAAATATATAATGGTATTATTTATGCTCATGATCATCTACCAGCTTATGAGCACTTTCAAATCTGTCATGGCAGAGTTGTCACTTCAAGCTATATATTTTCTTTTTCCTTTGTGCCCCTCCCCTCCCCCCCCAAAAAAAAATTATCTGTTATTTCATTTGTCCGATCTCATAAACCTTCTACCACAATATTAGGAAAAAATGTGACAAATCATGATGAGGAAAGGTTAATGGAGGATGCCCTACCTAGTACTTACTGCAGAATTAATTTCACCATGTTATCATAAAAACCAGGAATCAGTTCAGGAAAGGGGTCTCACTAATTGCCGAACCGATAAAACCCGAACAAACCAACAAAACCTAAACAAGGACGGTTTTTGCTCAAATGCACACTTCTATATATATATGGTTGCATTATTTGAACTATTTTCTTTAAAATGTGTGATTTCCAAGTAATATAATCAAAGAGAAGTTACGTTTTTATTCTCTGCAAAATTACCGACCACAGCTACGATTCGTCCAGCCCGCCATCTATGATCACTGGTGGTATGGATCAAACTACACTCTTTTAAGTTTACTATTGTGTTATTAGTGTAATACACTGCATATAGTTGAATTATTCCAACTCTTTTCTTTGAAATGTGTGATTTTCATGTAATTTGACCAAAGAGAAGTTATGTTTTAGCCTCTGCAGTATGACCTACCACAGCTACATATACCGTAGCAAATTAGCATATGGTTGCATTATTTGAACTATTTTCTTTAAACAGTGTGATTTTCATGTAATTTGATCAAAGAGAAGTTACATTTTTATCCTCTACAAAATTACCGACCACAGCTACGATTCGTCCAGCCTGTCCTCAATGATCATTAGTGGTTTGGATCAAACTTCACTCTATCAAGAAGACTAAATGTCTGTAGACTAAATGTGACAATGGTTAATCAATTAATGAAGGTTTATTGTATAAAATGTGTACATGAATATATACATTAATATACAATGCGGATAACAGCCCGCCAGTGGGGGAGTTGTCGTGCCCTAGTGGGTGGAAGGTGAGAGCGTGGGCCCTTTCCCTCAGGTGGGCGGCATGGTCTGTTAAGGACAGCCATTTGTCCACCCATACCCCGAGGTACTGTGTCACCGACTTCTTGGAACGTAGTTTGCGGAATATCTTGGCATTTGCAATGGTACCACTTTGAAAGCTACAATGGGATTTGAATATAATTGGTGCTTTATCCCAGTCTATTCTGTGGTCTTCTTGGTTGGCATGATGGAACATGGCAAAGTTAACTTCTCCATATTTATTGGAGTTTTTGTATTCCTTTTTCATGTATATATGAAATATGTATATCTATTCAACTATGTACTTTTTGCATTGAATATGTAATATACAAAAGCGCTCTGCTTCGTTAGTTTCTTTTTTCAAGCCTATAAATTTTGTCTAGCCTATTTTAAATAAAATTTAATGAAAATTTTGTATTTGATTGTATGCAATATTTATGTAATCTTTGTATTATAAAGAAATAAACAACAACAGTTTTTAAAATAACAATTTTCACTCTACCTTTATTCGAGTTAGTATGCAAATATGCCCCACATGTTCGAACCTCAAAAGAAATTCTAAAAGTATTATGTTTTTGGCCAACTCCATCAACCACGCTCAGCAAGGTTGCCAGGTTTTCTACCAGGAAAGAGGCCAACTTTTGACAAAATGCTGCCAAAAAATGCCAAATTGTTTTTAAAACATGCCCACAAAATGCCAACCATTACATTTTCTAAGTTTTCTTTTTTGCATTTTGGTTTTACATGTGTCGCTAAAAATGTGTATAACTACAATCACAATATGAAAAATATTTTTTACTGTTGACTAGCCAATATAAAACAATACCAAATGATATAACCAAGATCAAGTAGTTAAAAATAATGTGCATAACTACAATTACAATATAAAAATAATTCTCACTGTTGACTAGCCAATATAAAACAATGTCACATGATATGACCAAGATCAATTTATATCATTCATGTACATCATCATTTACTTCTAGTGGTACTGTAATAAACCACCATCCTCTGAAATAAATCTACTTTCAAGACTGTGTGTGGAAAGGAAAGAAAGATATGAACTTCCAAAATAAAATATATTATACTTTGTATTATGTGAGAAAGAAAAAATATTAATAACTAAAATAAAATGTATTACCCCATACATTACGTTTAAGTTCCTATGCCATTCCACCCCCAGAAGTGCAAACACATGGAAGTAAGTGGAGGGCGTAGGCAAACAAAAGACACAGTATATTATATGCTACGTGGTGAGGAAAATGAAACAGTGGTTCAGAGAAGTGTCAAGGAGAAAGACCTAGGCTTGCTTACTGATGAGAATTTATCCTTTGGTGACCACATACAGGAAAAAGTGAACAAAGCCAACCAGATCATGGGAATGATTAGGCGATCTTTTGTATACCTTGATATACCAACATTTCGCACTCTTTTTAAGGCAATTGTTCGACCTCACTTGGAATATGCTCAGTCCGTCTGGTCACCTTATAAGAAAAAAGATATTAGGACAATAGAAAATGTTCAACGTAGAGCCTCCAAGATGGTGCCACACCTACAAAACCTTAATTATGAGGAAAGACTAAGGAAGCTGGACCTTCCAACTTTAGTATATCGAAGATTACGTGGAGATATGGTGGAGGTCTACAAAATTTTAAATCAGCACTATGACCCTGCTGTTAACATAAATTTCCAATTGAGAAAAGGACCAACTCGGGGCAACATCTTAAAGATCTTCAAACCAAGGAGCCGGACTAGACTGCGACAAGGTGCTTTCCAAGTGAGGGTAGTGGATGCTTGGAACAGCTTCCCCAATAGTGTCATAAAGGCAAAATCTATAAGAGAATTTGAAACGAAACTTGATAAGCACTGGGAGAGACAGGCAATAAAATATGACTATGAAAAAACTATTGCATTTACTGGCACACCCGGCGAAGACCTACCGGAGGATGAACAAGATGTAATTTCTGCATCTGGCCAATCGAAGGTCACCGATCTGGACATATAGGTCTAGCGACCTGCGTCCAGTATCAACGTAAGGTAACGTAAGGTAAGGTAAGGTAAACGTTTTGGTATCCTCTACAATAAATTAAACCAGTTTATTAAACAACCTCCTAGAGACTCTGACATACATAAATAAGAAATACATTTGTGAATTTTCTATTGTGTCTAAGTATAATCAAAAGCATCATCAGATTTAGAAATGTTTGATGCACTACTCCGTCCATACATATTTTCACTAAAGAAGAGCTGAAACATCCTTTAGCTAGGCAAAATCTTTGCAACATTTGCCACATGATATAACCAAGATCAATTTTTATCATTCATATACATCATCATTTAATTCTTGATACAAGTAAAAGAATGATCTCTAATCACGACCGGGTATCTAAAAACGCCCCCCCAAAATGTCAAAATCCAAAAAATGCCACCCAACAAAATTTCCTGCCAAACACAGAAAAAAAAAAAAAAAAAAAATGCAAAAGTTGGCATTAAAAACGCCAATCTGGCAACCCTGATGCTCAGTGATGATCTGCACTCACAGAACACAGATGGCATGCTAGCGGTAAATTTGTAACCACCAGTCGGTAACTTTGCAGAAGCTAAAAATATAACTTCTCTTTGGTCAAATTATATGAAAATCACACATTCTAAAGAAAAGAGTTAAAATAATTCAACTATATGCAGTCTATTACACTAATAACACAATAGTAAGAAACTTAATAGAGTGAATTTTGATCCAAACCACCAATGATCATTGAGGACAGGCTGGACAAATCGTAGCTGTGGTCGGTAATTTTGCAGAGGATAAAAAGGTAACTTCTCTTTGATCAAATTACATGAAAATCACACCTTTTAAAAAAAAAAATTCAAATAATGCAACCATATGCTAATTTGCTACGGTATTTGTAGCTGTGGTCGGTCATATTGCAGAGGCTAAAACAGAAATTCTCTTTGGTCAAATTACATGAAAATCACACATTTTAAAGAAAAGAGTTGAAATAATTCAACTATATGCAGTCTATTATACTAATATACTATTATACTAAGGTTGACCCTTCACCTGTTAACCCCGATCGCTGTGCCTTCCCCCAGTCAACACCCGGGGGTGATTTCAGCTGCTTCAACAAGCGGGGCCTCCACTTCGTGCACTTATATGCCAGAAGCCTTCTACCTAAGTTAGACGAATTCCGACTACTTGCGCGGCGAACCAAGGCAGCAGTCATCGGCGTCACCGAAACTTGGCTAGACAGTACCATCTCCGACTTGGAAATTGCGATCCCGGGTTATAGTGTTGTGCGTAATGATAGAAAGAGGACCGGAGGAGGGGTATGTACTTACATATGTAACGACTTAGCATTCAACCCCCGTACAGACCTTATGAGTAACGATGGGCTCGAAGTTGTGTGGATAGAAATATTGTTACCCAAATCGCATCCCATCTTATGCGGGGTCTGTTACAGACCACCAAAACAGATGTCCTTCTATAGCGCATTAGAATCCACCTGTTTCAATCGAGTCAATATGCATGACCTTGAAATTATTATCCTAGGTGACTTTAATACGAATCTGGCAAGTACAAATAATAACCTTATTAAGGCAATGAGAAACTTGCTAATATCTCACGGCCTGATACAACTGATTGACGAGCCCACTAGAATAACAGGCACATCTAGGTCCATCATAGATCTTATCCTGGTCTCCGATCGTAACAAGATAACGCAGTCTGGTGCTTGTGATTATGGTCTTAGTGACCACAAGCTCATATATTGTACTAGGAAAGCTAGGAAGACGATTTTCAACAAGCACAACACAGTGAAGCTTCGTTCCATGAAGCATTACTCACGAGAACAGTTTGTAGATGAACTGGGTAGGACAGACTGGTCGCCAGTTCTAAATTGTACCGATGTTTATAAGGCTTGGTCTAATTTTAAATACACATTTCTTACTATTATAGATAGAGTAGCGCCTCTCAAAGAGATACGAATAAAACAGAGGACGGAGCCATGGATGACTAATGAAATACTGGGTTTAATTAGAGATAGAGACAGATTTATTGCCAGATTTAGGAAAAGTGGAAATCAGGAGGACTATAATGGCTTTCTGTACTATAGGAATCAGGTGAATTATTGGAAGGACAAAGCCAAAGCTGATTATTGTACTAAGATGGTGCATCAGAACAAACACGATCCAAGGAAGCTTTGGCAAACACTGAAGACCCTAGAAGTTCAAACAAAGCCTAGTAACAAAGTAGACAGGATAGGACTCTTGATAAACGGTGAGCTCAACTCTGATAGGAACACCATAGCCAATCACTTCAACACCTTTTTCACAACCATTGCCACAAAACTAGTTAAATCCCTCCCTACAGGTTCTGGGAAGTTTGGGCTGAGGTACGTTCAGGAGTATTATAAGGACAAGTCCTCCAAGTGTTTCAAACTGCATAAGACCACTCAAAAAGAAGTGTTCAAATTACTGGCTAGCATAAGTGCCAATAAGGCTACAGGGTTAGATGACATTCCTGCGAGGTTTGTTAAGGATGGAGCCTCAATTATTACTCCCCCAATAACCCACATAATAAATTTGTCTATTGGTTCAGGATTTATCCCAAGCGACATGAAAAGGGCTCGGGTAACACCTCTTTACAAGAAAAACGCAAAAACTGAGGCAGGTAACTACAGGCCTGTTTCAATTCTAGGTATTATTTCGAAGGTCTTGGAACGTACCGTATACAACCAGTTAGATACCTACCTCAGGGAACGTAATCTACTATACGGTATGCAATCTGGTTTTAGAATGAACTACTCAACAGACACCAGCTTAATATACCTTTACGATCTGATAAAACAGGAATGCGACAGAGGTAATTACACGGGCTTAGTCTTGTTGGATCTTCAAAAGGCATTTGATACAGTGGACCATGATATTCTATTAAAAAAACTTCAGGCATTAGGAGTGGCGAATATTGGCTGGTTCAAGTCCTACCTTACAGGTCGCAATCAACTAGTACAGGTAAATGAAGCCCGCTCAGATGACAGAGAGATAACTTGTGGTGTACCACAAGGTTCAATTCTAGGACCACTGCTGTTCCTGATCTATATTAACGACATGCCAGGTGCAGTGAACTGTAAGTTACTGCTATTTGCAGACGACTCCGCTCTAATTATCTCAGGTAGGGACCCGGTTGAAGTAGAGGAGAAACTGAGTGTCGAACTGTCATCGGTCCAGGACTGGCTCATAGATAATAGGCTGTCCTTACACCTCGGTAAAACGGAAAGTATTGTCTTCGCATCCAAACCCAACCTCAGGAAACGCAGCGATGTACAGGTCAGATGTGGGGTTAATGTCTTAGAGTCAAAACAAGAAGTAACCTATCTTGGAATACCCTTAGATCAGTCCCTCTCAGGGAATGCTATAACAGATAAGATTGTTTCCAAGTGTTCACATAAAGTCAAATTTTTGTACAGAAAAGCCAGAAATTTTGATCTGGAAACAAAGAAGCTTCTGGTCTCAGCCCTGTTACAACATCACTTCGATTACGCTTGTAGCTCTTGGTACAGTAGTCTGAGCAGAAAAAACCAGTCCCGGCTACAGGTTACACAAAATAAGATAATTAGATTCATACTAAACCTACCTCAACGTAGTCATATTGGTATTGAAGAATTTAGCAAGGTAGGAATGTTACCAGTAAAATATCGTGTTCAGCAGCTGAAACTAAACCAGGTTTACAATGTCATTCATAATTCTGCTCCCTCATATGCGAGCTGTAATTTTACATTATCGGCTAGGAACCGAACCCGGAACAGTCAAGGGTCTCTTATCGTACCCCATGCAGGTCCCTTCACCAAAAACAGTTTTCACTTCACAGGTGCTCAACTATGGAACTCACTACCTGTGTCCATTAAGAAGACAAATAGTAAGGTTACCTTCAAGAAAAAAGTCAAGGGTTACTATATGTCTCAGCTATGGACAGAGAACAGCCTTGACTTTGTGTACTACTAGCTTAGTGAGGGATACCTGAATCCATGAGTAATACCATCCATATCTGCGTTCACTCATAACTGTTTCTGACCTCCCCTCCCCTCCCTTTTTTCAGAAGTTTAGTTAAGCATAACAATGTTTGGTGTTTACAAATTGGTTTCCACCTTTGTTTTGCCAGTCATAATATGGCATATGCCTCAGGTAGGTTCCGAGAACAGTTATGATCTGACCTCTTTCCTCATTCTCCTTGTTGTTTTACTCATTCGAGTACTGGTCCCCTGTACCCTACCTTTGGTGCTTCAGGTTATAATGTACTACTCATAGTAATTGCCCACTCCGTCCTGAGATTCAGGTAAAATGTTAGATTTAATTAATAGGTAACCCTAGCTGCAGTGTAGGATTCACCATTACTACATGTTGTTACAGATGTTGAATATTGTAGTATATCAGTAATGGTCCTACTCTGATATAGTACTCACTCATCCATGTTGATAGAGATGTAGAAAAATGCAATATATTATTAATGGTACTACTCCGATTTAGTACTCACTCATACTGTTTTGTTACAGTTCATCATTATTTTGTTGTTCCTTTGCTGAATGCAAGGTTCCTTTTGGATGGTGCTCAAATATTCGGACTCAATGTTCCTATGTGTACAAACATTTCAGTAATATTAGCAAATCTATAACAATGTTTACGTGTCATATGTGTACTGACTGGTATTACTCATGAGTGTCTCTGGTCCCCTCAACCCCCTATGTATGTTTGTCCGTGTGACTTAATGTAGAAAAATTACCTGATGAGGACCACAATGGAAATAAGCGTTCATGCTTTTTGTGTTATCCTCGGCAATTTACATTTATTATTTCGAACTATGTGTTCTTGTCATTATTTGCACTTCATGTATATTGATTTATTGCCAAATAAAGTCTATCTATCTATCTATCTAATATCACAATAGTAAGGAACTTAAAAGAGTGTAGTTTGATCCATACCACCAGTGATCATAGATGGCGGGCTGGACGAATCGTAGCTGTGGTCGGTAATTTTGCAGAGGATAAAGACGTAACTTCTCTTTGATCATATTACATGGAAATCACACATTTTAAAGAAAATAGTTCAAATAATGCAACCATGTATATATAGAAGTGTGCATTTGAGCAAAAACCGTCCTTGTTTAGGTTTTGTTGGCTTGTTCGGCTTTTATCGGTTTGTTCAGTTTGTTCGGCAATTTGACACCGCAGCAAAGAGAGAGACAGCCTTCCCCTGTGCACACTTTTCATAGCTGCTGTTGTTCCTCCCCTTTTCAGTCATCACCAAATGCTGTGACATATGCTCTAATGTCATTCCTATCTGGCCTCTGAGACTTGTCAAAGTTTACTTCAGGGCATCATTATCCCAGCATGACATAGCTCCTACAAATCAGTAAACCACACAAAAACACTTCCATTGACTTTTACATACATGAAGACGTACGTGCATAGTGCATACGTAGTGGATATATACTATTGTCTACACTCAAACTGTCATGTACGTGTGTAGATGATGGAGTTCTAGATGTTAACATAATTTGAATTAATTCGACTATCACAGTCAACAAAGGTAAAGTGGCTAGTTTGAATTATTTAAAGATAAAAATTATCTGTCACTTGACAGTTGACAAATTATTCAGGAATTTGAATTAATAATTATATCTATTGAGTATTTATTAAAAATAGAAATACATTCCACTGTGACTGTCTATAACTCCCATAGTATAGAATGAATGAAACATTAATACAAACTACATTCTGGAAACTTCTATAAATGGTACATTATTACATATCCTGTAACTAGCTATAAAACTATTCTATACTGGACGGTTATTAAATTTTCTCAACACAAAACATGCAACTTTTTTTAGATTTTTTTTAAACTTGGAATAATGAGACTTCCTGCTTTCTATTTGCACAATTACAATAGCAACAAATTATTTCACAGTGCACATCTATAGACAGTATTTTACAGCTATTGTTGGCTTGCCAATTACTGTGATGGTAAAAATTCAGACAAACTCAAAGCTTTCAAGAATATAACAAAACGTATACACTGTGACTGTACCTTGAATACACCCGTATTATTACGTTAATAACTAGCTTAAAAATTCAATCTATAAAAATTTCTTATAATAAAATATTTTATATGTTCCTTGAATCTACCAGTATAATTACGTTTTAAAATAACGAGGTTAAAGCTAAAATCAATATAAATTTCTTATTTGTAAACATTAAAAAATTAGGCTTTATTCATAATTATAGAACTTATAGACTACTTAATTGAAATTTGCAAATAAAAAAATAGTGGTTCGTACTTTATATAAGTAGGGTAAACTCATATCATCTTAATGTGATGAAAATGGTTGGTTAGACTAGCCTATGGTTATGAGAAACATAGGTTAGAGTCCTAGTGTAGTAGTACCGGTATTTGGTTCGGAACAACGGCAGGACAAATGAAAATCAACACAAACTATCTAATCTCTTTCTTTTGGTAAATAGCCACAAGGTGCGACACTAGAAGTGTCACATGAGAAATATAGGTGAAGCTCGGACTAAGGCTACTGCTTAGTGGAGCTTATGGTTGTAGCTGGACGAGGAGCCTAACGTCAGCGAGGCGGTAGCAGATGACGGCGAGGCTCGATTGGACGGCTAGAAGGCTGGACGAAGAAATGTTGTTGTGTGTGCTGGTAGTCACTGTTCTGAATCTGAATCTGAATCTCAAGGAAAGACCACCTCGCTTGCGCTGGATCGGTTTTTGTGGGAGGGAAAGAATGTCTGTAGGAAAATGAAAAGATAGTAGCGTATAAAAGAGGGCTATTGCCACCGTGCGAATTGCGAGCCATTAGGGATTTATTGGTGGTCGTGGCTCGGGAGAAATGGACCGGGAGCTTGGAGGGCAGCGTTTGACGCCGGGGGCTAGGATTAGGATCACCAACGAAAGTTTAGAAAATGGTGGGAAGCGTAGTAGTAGAGAAAGGTGGAAAAACGGAATTTTTTTTTAGTGGGAGGTAAACTGAAATGAGAAGATGTAGTAGAAGAGGAGGTTAGAAAGGAAGCGAATTTTAGTCGAAGAAAAAGTAAGTGTAGATGTTTGTGCGTGTGTTGTGGCACTGTTCGTGAGAGGTGTATGTGTGTATCTTACGGGAAGTGAGTTGAGTTCACTTCCCGCGTGTTGAGGGCGGTCCTGATAAGCCACAGGTGGGGCGAGCGTAGCCTGTTTTTCCCCAGGGTTGGGGTCTGAAGTCCTGTAGAGCTGATCCAGTGGCGGTGCGAGGGGGGGCAGACGGGCGGTGCACACCCGCCTGCCGACGTCAACGAAGATATCGGTCCGTAACCAGACCGGCAGCGGCAAAGGAGATAACTCCTCGCCACCACCGCTGGCGAGCGCGTTCCTGATGAGCCACAGGTGGGGCGAGCGTTGCCTGTTTATCCCCAGGTTGGGTTTGGGTTCCAGAAGAGTTGATTCAGTGGCGGTGCGAGGGAGGGGCAGACGGGCGGGTGTTGTATGGTCTCTTTCCTTCCAATCACAACTCTGAAAACAGAGAATTACACGATTGGGAATTGTGTGTAAATGTCAGAAGTGTAAACTCGCTCACCAGCGTCAGCGAGAGGCCAGCGTTAGGTTGCGGGCCGGTTGGACAGAGAGGTGTCCCAAGTCTCTCCGTCTACCAGCCTGCGATCAGATTGAGCGTTCTGAGTGAGACGGTTTGGGCCTCTGCTTTTGCCAGCGAGCAAGTGTGCGTGTGCCTCTTTTCTTCCAAGCACTACTCTGAAAACAGAGATTTACGTGACTTGGGAAATATGTGTATTTGTCTTGGTGTAAACCCGCCTGCCGACGTCAGCGTAGAGGTCGGCCATGCCAGACCGGCAGCAGCAGCAAGGAGATATCTCTCCCCACTACCACCGGCCGGCGAAGATTCCTTGGAGCTTGTTGAGAGAGCTGGTTGAAAAGACGTCCGATCTCTACGAGCGCTGTGTTGATTCACTGTTCTGCCCATCTCGGCGAAACGCCGACCTTTTACAGGAGGCTGGCAGGAATGTGAGGAGCTTTCAAAGTTCCTGATTGGCTGACCGCTGGCTGGCAAGGACACCCTTGCGAACTACGTTTGCCAACTATGGGAACTTGGAAAGGCTAGTTCCGAAGATTTCTTTCATCAGTGTGTGACGGGTCGTAGGATGCATCACGTCACCACACCACTCCCCCCCCCCTCTTCGAAAGCGGGTGTCGGGGAGGATAGGGAGCGACGCACGCGACGTAGTTGAACCGGTCTGGCCTTCGGATCAATCGCCCCGAACAAGTGGTCATGCCGTCAGGGGGCATGTCTGGCGAGGAGGGCCTTGATGGAGGGGGGCTCGAGTGCAGGGTGGTGTTGTCGAGGTTGGAGGCCTGGCGATGGGAGGTCGGTTGAGTATGGAGCTGTGGAGACAAGGTTGGGTGAGAATTGTTGCTTTGCATGGTAGAGCGGGGGCGTGGGGTGGGGAGGATCTTGGGGGTTGCCGGGAACAGTTGTAGAAGGGTGTGGTTGTGGGATAGGAGAAGGATAAGGGTTCGCCGTCGCGTACGCGTGATCTGTGTGAGTTTGGGGGGACAGCTGCAGGTGCTGTGGTGGTGGGGAGTTAGGGGCGGGAGGGGAGTATTGGTTTGGAGGGGAGAGTTTTTCGGGGGGTGGGGAATGACTTGGTTCGGTGGTGAGGATGGGGTTAGGACCATGTTGTAAGAGGTATTGTAGTGGCCCTGGAGGTTTGGTAGGGGGAGTGGTGGGGAGGTGGGCCGGCTTGAACCTGTCGATGGAGACACGATCCAGTTTGGCATCTCGGTGGATCACGAAGTGTTTTGTTGATCTGGTGAGGACTCGGAAGGGGCCATCGTATGGGCGTTGAAGAGGAGTTCGTTTGGAGTTGGTGTCGCCGAGTTCACTATGCTGGATATCTCGGTAGAGCTGGTCGTCGGGCTTGGTGTAAAGCTTCCGTAATGCAGTCTTGAGGGCGGAACACTTGCCTTCTTGCGGAGGAGAGGAGACGACGTTACGGACAAGGGCGATGACGTCCGTTGGTAGAGCGGCGATGTACGCGTGTATCCCTTTCATAAGGCGGTTCATAAAGAATATTCACTGTAATCCATTTGGTTTATTGGTTCACAATTTCTTCTATGGTTCTACACTAAGTCAATCACCTCCTAGTTCTATATTACAATTGCACATGATTATTTCTTGGTACGTATCATCGGACCGACTCCTCTCCGAGCTCTGTGCATTCCCTTAAGAAGGCCGGAAACTAGTTTATGAGGTGCCACGCTCGTATAAACTTAAGAGTTTATGCGAGCGAGATTTAGTTCGTCACTTCTTATTATATTTTACATAAATATTTTATAATTTAGTCTGACAGCCAGACTATAATATATATCCAGGGGAGGTTCGTCAGTATACGTAATAATGTGTTTATTACTGTGTGGTTATTTGTGTGATCGCGTGTGTTCATGTGTGCATGTCGCCTGGTGGCGCGGCAGGAACTGCTGTAGTCAGCGAAATGAACAGGATGTCTGGCGGGCGCCTCATTGTTGGCCGGCTGGTGTTTGGTGAGTGTGTGAGGGAGTGAGTGGGTTATATGACTGGGCGATACTAGTCGTCATGTATATGAGGCGTATACACGCGCCGAAGGCTTGGAGGTCCGGCACGTTACCTTGAGTGGCTAAATAGGCCTCTGTGTGAACTAGCCAGCTCTCCAAGTCACGGGAGAAACTGGGAAGTTTCACTTACGTGCTTTCCATAATCCTGGTTGTCCTTCACCGGGGTCACCGCTTTGTAGTAGTATTTGGTTTGGAACAACGGCAGGACAAATGAAAATCAACACAAACTATCTAATTTCTTTCTTTTGGTAAATAGCCACAAGGTGCGACACTAGAAGTGTCACATGAGAAATATAGGTGAAGCTCGGACTAAGGCCACAGCTTAGTGGAGCTAATGTTTGTAGCTGGACGTGGAGCCTAACGTCAGCGAGGCGGAAGCAGATGATGACGGCGAGGCTCGATGGGACGACTAGAAGACTGGACGAAGAGATGTTGTTGTGTGCGCTGGTAGTCACTGTTCTGCCCATCTCGGCGAAACGCCGACCTTTTAAAGGAGGCTGGCGGGAACGTGAGGAGCTTTCCAAGTTCCTGATTGGCTGACCGCTGGCTGGCAGGGACACCCTTGCGAACTACGCTTGCCAACTATAGGAACTTGGAAAGGCTAGCTCCGAAGATTCTTTGTTCAGTGTGTGACGGGTCGTGGGATGCGTCACGTCACTACAGATTCATAGCAACCAGAGAAGAAGAAATCTTGAGCTGTTGGAAGAATTTCTTCAAAGAACTTTTGAATAGGCCAGAACCAGATACACCATATGAGGAAGTAAATGATAATAATATTAATGAGGAAGAAGTAAGTAAGGGAGCCAACAATTAACGAAGTAGGAACGGCCATAAAGGAACTAAAGAATAATAAAGCACCTGGGGAAGATGGAGTAGTGGGAGAACTTCTTAAGGCAGGAGTGAGTACTTGAAGAATGAAATATACCGACTTATTTTAAGAATATGGAGAGAGGAAAAGGTACCCAGAAATTGGAAGAAAGGAATTATCATACCAATACTGAAGAAAGGAGACAAAAGGGTATGTGGAAATTACAGAGGCATCACACTACTATCCTGTGTATACACAATTTTTGCAAAAATACTTTATAGGAGACTGACCCCCTATGCAAATGAAATATTAGGCGAATATCAATATGGCTTTAGAAGGGGGAGATCAACAACAGACCACCTGTTTACGATCAGACAGATACTGGAGAAGAGCTGGGAGTTTAATATAAATCACTGGCATATGTTTGTAGACTTCAAACAAGCATATGACAGTGTACACAGGTCATCCATGTGGAAAATCCTCAGAGAATTTGGAGTACCAATCAAAATTGTAAACTTAGTGAAGGCAACGTATGATGGCACAGAAGCACAGGTGAGGGTTGGCAACAAGAAGACGAAAAGTTTTAAAATAAAGAGTGGTTTGAGACAGGGGTGCGTTCTATCCCCACTACTATTCAACCTACTACTAGAAAGAGTAATAAGAGCAGTGGAAAGGGATAATGTTGGAGTAGAGTTCGAGTCTGGGAGAGTGAATATGTTGGCGTATGCCGACGACGTCGACTTAATAGATGGGACCATAGATGAAATAAAAGACATGTTTGGAGATTTCCAAGAGACTGCGAACAGAGTAGGACTGCTGGTGAATACTAAGAAGACAGAGTTAATGCATCTAACCAAAAACAATAACAGAGAAGAACATATTGACATCAATGGTGTGAGATATGAAGTATGCAGAAACTTTAAGTATCTTGAATCAATCGTAACTGACGAAAACCTGATGGACACAAATAAAATCAAGAATTGCTTCAGCCAACCGATGTTATTACAGCCTCCAAAATACACTGGGAAGAAGGAGCATATCAACAAAGACCAAATTAAGAATATATGATACAATAATAAAACCCATTCTATTATATGGATGCGAAGCCTAGAGCCTGACTAAGAAAATGGAAAAGAGTCTTTTCATATTTGAGAACAGTGTACTAAGGAAAATTTTGGGCCCAGTATTCGACGAACTAGGCCAAGAATGGAGAAGGCGGCATAATGAAGAGCTAAGGGAAACATCAGGCCAAATAGATATCATGAATATCATAAAGTCAAGGCGACTGCAGTATGCCGGCCACATTGGAAGAATGGAACAAGAAAGAATACTAATGAGAGTGATGATGAATAGCATGGTAGGAGGAAGACGTTTCCCAGGAAGACCACGCAGAAGATGGATGGACAACGTGAGAGAGGACCTGGAAAGGGCTGGAGCAGATGTCCGGGATCGGATGACAGTGGCACAGGACCGTAGAGTCTGGAGGCATTTGGTGCTAGCGTTGAGGGGTCAGCAAGTGGCCCGACCGCCACCGGAGAGAGAGAGTATATCAACATTTGTCTTTACCAAGGTCACATTACACAATGTACAAGATTTGGCCTAAATATTTTCTTTTTACTATTATTAAAAGATCAAAAGAGGAAGGGAAGTTGATTCAAGTAGGAAAGAAAAGGTAAAAGGCAAAGATGAAAAGATAATAATGGAAGAGGAAGCGATAAGGGGAAGATGGGTAGAATATTCTAGGGAACTGTTGAATGTAGAGGAGGATAGGGAGGGAATGGTGATAGCAGTGGGACGTGCAAAGAAAATGGCAGTGATGGGTGAGGAAAATGAGGGAAAAATAACAAAAGATGAGGTGGAAGTAGCGATTAAAATGATGAGAGCAGGTAAGGCACCTGGGTTAGATGGGTGTCACGCGGAGTGTCTGAAGAAGGGAGGTAAAGTAATAGTAGACTGGTTAGTGAGGTTGTTTAATGTGTATCTAAGGGAGGGTAGAGTACCAGAGGACTGGAGGACTGCATGTAAAGTTCCGCTTTTCAAAGAAAAAGGGAACAAGTGTGAATGTAGTAGTTTCAGAGGGATCAGTTTGTTGAGTGTAGTTGGGAAGGCGTATGAGAGGGTTATAATTGAGAGAATTAGGAGAGGAACAGAGGAAGTAATTGGTGAGGAGCAGTGTGGGTTTAGGAGAGGTAGGGGCTGTGTGGATCAGATTTTTGTGATAAGACAGATTTGTGAGAAAGCTTTAGGAAAAGGTAAGGATGTCTTTAAGGCCTTTATGGATTTGGAAAAGGCTTATGATAGGGTAGACAGGTATTGGGAGGGAAACTGTTAAGAGCAGTCAAGAGTTTTTATGAGAGTAGTAGAGCCTGTGTTAGAATCAGAAATGGAGACAGTGAATGGTTTGAGGTAAAGGTGGGACTACGTCAGGGATGTGTCATGTCACCATGGCTGTTCAATGTGTATATGGATGGGGTGGTACGGGAGGTAAATGCAAGATTAATGGACAGGGGACTGGAGTTGGTTGAGGAAAATAGAGAAAAGTGTGAGGTAAGTCAGTTGTTGTTTGCTGATTACGCTGCACTTGTGGCAGGATCAGAGGAGGCATTGGGAGAGTTAGTGACTGAGTTTGGGAGGGAGTGTGATAGGAGAAAGTTGAAGGTGAATCTGGGTAAAAGTAAGGTGATGAGGTGTACAAGAGGAGAGGATACTGGAGAGTTGGAAGTAAGTCTTAAAGGGGAGAGGCTGGAAGAAGTGGATAGTTTTAGGTACTTGTTGTCATATGTGGCTGCAACGGGAGGAGTAGAGGTAGAGGTAAGCTGTAGATTGAGAGAAGCAAATAAATGCCTTGGGGGATTTAAAAAAAAGTAATGAGAAATAGACATTTGAGAATTAATGCAAAGAGGAGATTGTATGAAGGGGTGATTGTGCCGACAGAGTTGTGTGGGGGCAGAGACATGGAATTTGAGAGAGGCAGAGAGGAAGAGTTTAAATGTGTTTGAGATTAAATGTCTGAGAAGTATGGTGAGGGTTACAAGGCTGGATAGAGTGAGAAACGAGGAAGTGAGAAGGAGAGCTGGGGTGGAAAAGGAGTTGGCTGAGAGGGCTGATGAAAGACTATTAGGATGGTTTGGACACATGGAAAGAATGGATGAAGGAAGACTGGTGAAAGGGGTATGGAAGGCAGAGATGGAGGGAGTGAATTTGAGAGGACGACCGAGGATGAGATGGATGGATGGGGTGACAGGGGCGTTGAGCAAGAGGGGAATGTCTGTGGAGCAGGGAAGGGAGGTGGCAGAAGATAAGGATGAGTGGAGAAGGGCTGTGTATAGATGATACTGTGATGAAAAGAAAGGGAAGGGATGGGAGGATGGGTGGGGGGGTTGGGGAGTGGGAAAGTGTGAATGATACTTTGACGCAGTCCGAAGGGACTTCTCCCTGTCCTCCATTTTCTATGTGAGGGGACGGAGAGGGTGTGGGGTCGCCAATTAAGTGAAGCGGCCTTCCTGTGGATGTACAGTGTCCTGCATTGCTTCTGACCCAGGGTGGTGGGTAGGATGCAGGGATGACCCGTCGTCCACGAGGAGCTAAGATGTGAGGGTGGAAGGGATGATGGATGGGAGTGGGTTTACGCCTTTTGACTTGGCTACCTCCCTGATATGAGGGAAAAAGCCTTTTGTATATAGATAGAATTATGGTTATGGGTTAAAGCATAAATGTCTGGTACACTTAGGCCTAATTTGCAATTGTCTTTATAACATAATCAGTTTTAAATTAGATTAAAATGGTTCGTGATTTTCTTTACTCTGATTTATATTTTTCATTGCTTCACTTGTAGGCCTATCGTATTCACTAGTAACCATGATCAGTAGCCTGTTTCTATTTCGTATATTTCAAACCACTAAATTTCTTTGATAAATGTGTGATTTCCATATTCTGAAGTAGCTTGATCATAATCTAGCATATTTCTGTTTAAGGAAAATGTGATAAAACTACCGAAAATGAAGGAAAAGAAAATTCACTGGGAGACACTGCTTCAGGCAGAATCTGCAGCTGTTGTTTGTTTACATTAGTTAGTACTAGTAGCACACAATGCCGTCACATGGTGGCAGCACGAATTGATGTTTATTTATGTTGAAGCAGAAGCATTGCAGTATAGCACAAAATATTATATATCTATATATATTTATATATATATATATATATATATATATATATATATATATATATATATACACAGTATATATATATAGTTTCACTCTCCTTACAGGAAACAACTACAAATCCATGATCACAAACACTTTTACCCAGACTGACAACGATAGCTTGTCAGTATTGTGTATATTTTTTTTTTATGGATTTTTGATGCACTTAGTGCACATATACACTGCACACACTCACTATTGTCTCCAAAAATAAAAGCAAAACCATACAAAAACTGCTAAATTGTGCAACTGGTAAAACCAAACAGGGAAACCATGTTAAGAAAATAATTTTATTGGACTTAAGAAGTCGGAGTCGGATAAAAGATTCCGACTCCGACCCCGACTCCGACCCCGACTCCGACTCCGACTCCTTGTACTCTTAGAAATCCGACTCCGACTCCAGCTTAAACCTCCGACTCCCTCCGACTCCGACTCCGCAACCCTGGTGCGACCCAAGATCTAAATATACCAGGTCTGACCGCTTGAGCAGTTCTGCGCAGCTTCTGACGTCATTTGGATGTTTCCGTTTTCTCTTTGTGAAACACCGAAGAAAACTGTGAAACGCTAAGGAAGACTGGAATTATTATATCCCCCCCCCTGTTATCTCTCTCTGTGTAGCTCATTGCTATTATCAGTGTGTGTGTGTATTTACGTAGTTGTATTTACCTAGTTGTATTTTACGGGAAGGGGAGCTATGCTCGTGGTGTCCTGTTTTCGTATCTCATTTTATCTCAACTATTTTTAAATTCATGTATTGTTTTTGCACACACCACTTTCTCATCTAACTTGTTCCAACTGTCTATCACTCTGTGAGGAAACCTGTTCTTTTTCAGGTCTCTTCTATAGCTGTCTTTTTTTATTTTCTTTCCATGTCCTCTTGTATTTCTGTCATCCCATTTTATCAGATTCTCTCTATCAGTAATTTCTATGCCTTTCATGATTCTGTAAATAGCTATCAAATCTCCTCTCTTCTTTGCTCTAGTGTCTGTAGTTCAAGTTTTGCTAGTCTCTCTTCATATGATAGTTTTGAGAGTGTTGGTGCCAATTTTGTAATTGCTCTTTGTATTCTTTCAAGTTTTTTTTATACATTTTTTTGCGCTTGGTGACCATATCGTTGCTGCATATTCCAATCTTGGTCTTATCAGGGTGATTAGAATTTTCTTCACCATTTCTTCATCCAGGTATGTAAATGCAACTTTGATTGTTCTTATTAAATTATAGTGTGTATGTGCGTGTGTGTGTTTTATGAAAAGGGGATATATCGTCGTGTGTGCTTATATGTGTACATGTTCACATGTGTGTGTGATTCATCTTGGTCTTTTGGATCACGTAGTGGACTCGTGATCGACAGCTATTTCCCTCCCGGAAGAGAGCTCAGAGCTCGTATGTCCGATCTATGAACTTACACGCACACATATCTCCAACTCCCCGCCCACGAGAGTTGGAGTAACGACTCGAAACACAGCGAGACTGAAAAAAAATCATCCTGGATAGGATTCAAACCAAGTACCGCCAATATATTATCATTGTATGTCAGACTCTCAGCCAATTGCGCCACTGAATTATTAAATTTTTATTTGTGTGTGTGTGTATTTATATAGTTCTATTTTTCGGGAATGGGAGATATCATCGTGTGTACTTATATGTGTGCACGTTCACATATGTGTGTGTGTGTGTGTGTGTGTGTGTGTGTATTTACCTAGTTGTATTTACCTAGTTATATTTTACGGGAAGGGGAGCTATGCTCGTGGGGTCCCGTCTTCATATCTCATTTTATCTAAACTATTTTTAGATTCATGTATTGTTTTTGCACACACCACTTTCTCATCTAACTTGTTCCAACTGTCTATTACTCTGTGAGGAAAGCTGTTCTTTTTCAAATCTCTTCTATAGCTGTCTTTTTTTATTTTCTTTCCGTGTCCTCTAGTATTTCTGTCATCCCATTTTATCAGATTCTCTCTATCAGTAATTTCTATGCCTTTCATGATTCTGTAAATAGCTATCAAATCTCCTCTCTCTCTTCTTTGCTCTAGTGTCTGTAGTTCAAGTTTTTCTAGTCTCTCTTCATATGATAGTTTTGAGAGTGTTGGTGCCAATTTTGTAATTGCTCTTTGTATTCTTTCAAGTCTTTTTAATACATTTTTTTGTACTTGGTGACCATATCGTTGCTGCATATTCCAATCTTGGTCTTATCAGGGTGATTAGGATTTTCTTCACCATTTCTTCATCCAGGTATGTAAATGCAACTTTGATTGTTCTTATTAGATTATAAGTCTCTCCAAAAATCTTATTTATATGTTTCTCAGGTGACATATTATTCATAACAATGACTCCCAGGTCCTTCTCATTTTCTACTTTTTTTATTCCTTCTTCTCCCAATTTGTATGCTCTTGTTATTCTGTTTTTGCTTTTTCCAAATTCCATTATACTACACTTTTTTGTATTGAACTCCATCTCCCATTTCCTACTCCATTCTTGTACTTTATCTAGATCTCTCTGTAGTGATTCACAATCTTCTTCAGTTTTCACTCTTTTCAGTAGTTTTGCATCATCTGCAAAGAAGCTCATATAGCTTTCTATTCCTTCATCCATATCATTAATATATATAGCAAACATTATTGGGGCCAGAACTGTTCCCTGCGGAACACCGCTTATTACTTCATCCCATTTTGAGTGTTGGTTTCTTATCACTGCTCTCATTTTTCTTTCTTGCAAAAAGTCCTCCATCCAATTTAGTAGTTTGCCCTGTATTCCTCCTTCAGTTTCTAATTTCTTAAGCAACTTCTTATGTGGTACTTTGTCAAAAGCTTTCTTTAGATCTAAAAATGCACAGTCCGCCCATCCATCTCTTTCCTGTATTATATCTATTAGCCTTGAATAGAAACATATTAAATTGGTGACGCATGATCGTCCTTGTCTGAATCCAAATTGCCTTGGATTTAACACTTTGTTTTTTTTTTCTAAATATTTTACCCATCTACTTTTGATAATTCTTTCACAAATCTTTGCTATTGTACTTGTTAGAGAGACTGGTCTATAGTTGGTAGGGTCTTCTTTATTTCCTCCTTTGTATATAGGTACTATATTTGCTTTTTTCCAATCTTCTGGAACTTTTCCTTCTTTCAAGGAACTATTTAGTATGCTATGTATTTTGTCTGCCAGTTCATTCCTGCATTCTTTTAGTATCCAGTTTGCTATTTCATCTGGTCCATGGGATTTTCTGACATCAAGATTACTCAAGTGTGTTAATATTTCATTCTTTGTTACTTCTATTTCTTCCATAGGGGGGACTTTCTCTTTCCATTCGTTCTCTTCAGGTTGTATGTTCTCCCTTGTAAACACTGATTTAAAATGTTTGTTCATAATTTCCACCATTTCCATTTCCTCAGTGTATTCAACTCCCTCCTGTCTTAATTTCTCCAAGTCTTGTTTGTTTTTCAGTTTATTGTTTACAAATCTGTAGAATAGTTTTGGTTGATCTTTACACTTTTCTATGATATCTTTTTCATATTTTCTCTTTTCTTCTCTGCACATTTGTACATATTCATTTCTATAACCAGTATATATTTTCCATTTTTCAGGTCTTCTGTCTTTTTTCCATCTGGTCCAGGCTTTGTCTCTTTTGTCTTTTAACTCCCTACAGCTTTTGTTGTACCAGCATTTTACATATTCTTTTTCTTGTTTTTGTCTTGGGACATACTTTTCCACTCCTTTTTTGTAAATTTTTGTCAAAATATTCCATTTCTCTTCTACTGTTGTTTCTTTTTTGTATATTTCTTCCCAGTTTTCCTTTTGAAAGAATTCTCTTATTTTATCAAAGTTTGTTTTTTCATACATCATTCTTCCTTTTCTGTATTGTTCATTTCTTTTCATATATTTTTCTTCATTAAGTTCCAGTTCAATCAATATGTGGTCACTTTTACTTATTGGTGTTTTATATTCAATTTTGTCCACTATTCTAGGTTCGGATGTAATCACTAGGTCTAGTTTCGATGGCTCTTCTTCATTTCTATACCTAGTGTTCTCCTGTATCCATTGTGTCATTGTATGGTCAGTAACCATCTCGAATAGAGCGTTTCCCCATGAGCCGTCTCCACCCTTTACTGTCATTTCTTCCCAGCAGATTTCTTTGCAATTAAAGTCGCCCATCATAACTATTTTTCCTCCCTCTTCCATTATCTTGTTTAATGTTATCTTTGTGTCCTCTAACATACTTTTATGTTCACTCTCTTCCCATGAGGCTGTTTTCGGGGGCACATAATTTATCACAAACTTTCTGCTCTTCTTATCTCTGTCTTCTAGGTATCAAATACATGGGTATTAAATCTTATTTTTAGTATTTTTTATATCTTTGAAATTCTATCACTCTAAAATAAACACCCTTTATATGTATATGTATATGTATATGTATATGTATATGTATATGTATATGTATATGTATTTATATAAATACATATATATGGAATAAAAACACTAGGAACGTGTGTTCACAAATGCGTAAGTAACCACTAGGAAAAGTAAACTAACGAAACAGACCGCTTTCATATAATTACATCTTCAGTGCAGATACAAAGAAGGAAGATAATTCCTTCTTTTTATCTGCACTGATGATGTAATTAGACGAAAGCGCTCTGCTTCGTTAGTTTACTTTTCCTAGTGGTTACTTACGCATGTATATATATATATATATATATATATATATATATATATATATATATATATATATATATATATATATATATATATATATATACATATATATATGTTTTAAATAACCCACTGTCGGAGAAACAAAGCAAAAGAAACAGACGAATTGTATATTTCGATCACTACTGTGGTCCTCTTCAGCAGATAGGTACAAGGTAAGATGTAGAAGAATATATACAGTGAGAGAGGTACAAAGTGGGAACAAGGGGAGGTGGCTGAAGTCACATGGCCGAGGTGGGGCGAACTCGGGAATGGTAACAATTTATTCACAGCATAAGTTATAATACTATCAGGTGACCATTGCCCTTTTGATGAGTTGAAATTTGGCAATTGTTTGATGGTAAATGATTCGACTATCTCCTAAAGCTGCAATTTGATTTATAAATTATTTCTGGTTTGTTCCAATCTATGCGGTGATCCTTAGTTGATGTATGGAGGAAGACCGCGGGGTTGTTTTGTACATACCTAACAGAGTTTTTGTGCTCTTTTACTCTGGTATTGAGGTCCCTACCAGTTTGACCCAAGTAAACCTCATTACAATCTTTACAAGGTAGTTTGTATACTCCAGGGTTGTTATCTGATTTGGGTCTATGATGTATGTTTACTACATACATACATACATACATATACCAAGGCTTTTTCCCCCTTACCAGGGGGGTAGCCAAAAAGGACAAGGCACAAAAACACTCCCACCCATTTCATCCCCGAAAACACTCCACACCCCTCCACCCTCCCTCCCATCTTAGCACCTCCTAGATGACGGGTCATCCCTGCACCCTGTCCACTGCCCTGGGTCAGAAGCAGTGTCGCAGAACACAGCACATCCACAGCAAGGCCACTTCATTAAATCGGTGACCCCCCCTCTCCGTCCCCCCATATAAAGGAGAGGACGGGGAGAAATCCCTTCGGGCTGCGTCAAAAATTTTTGCTCACACACACTACCTCACCCCCATTCCCCCGTCCAATCCACCTCATGCATCACAACATTTTCCATATACAACCATTCTCCATTCACCCTTGTCTTCTGTCCTCTCCCGTCCTTCCTCAACCGACATTCCCCCCTTCCCCAAAGTCCCCTTCACCCCATCCATCCATCTCATCCTAGGACGTCCCCTCATGTTCACTCCCTCCACATCTGCCTTCCACACACACACACACACACACACACACACACACACACACACACACACACACACACACACACACACACACACACACACACACACACACACACACACAAACACACACACACACACACACACACACATATATATATATATATATATATATATATATATATATATGCATACATTAATAAATATATATATGTATATATATACATATATATATATAAATATATATATATATTATATATACAGACATATATATATATATGTATGTGTGTGTATATATATATATATATACATATATACATATATAAATATATATATATTCATATACAGTATATATATATATATATGTATATATATAAAGAAAAATATAAAGATATATATATATATAAATATATATATATATATATATGTTTATATATATATATCTATATATTTATGTATATATATATATAATGGCTCTCTCCTATTCCTTGATGTATTGCTTCAACAAGAGGGTGACAACTTCTCCACTTCCGTTTATGTTAAGCCCACTAACCCTGGTCTCTGTCTTAATGGGAACAGTGAGTGCCCCCAACGTTATAAAGACAGTACCATTAGTGCCTTCTTTAGGAGGGCACTCACCCACTGCTCACGCTGGACCTCCACTCAAGCAGAAATAAACAGGGCCCCTCAAGTTCTAGTTAATAATGGACATCCAATCAAGACTTCCAGCGTGTCTTAAAAAGTGTCATCAACAAATGGTACTACCGGCCTCCCACCCCAGTAGCAGGCGAAGGTGATATTTTTACCTTGTTTTACCGTGCCCAAATGTCCACAGCTCACAAGGAAGATGCGAAGGTTCTGAATAGGATTATTCATCGAAACCTAAAACCCAAAAGTGAGAATGACAAAGTTCGTCTCTCTATATATTATCGCAACCAAAAAAACAGCTACACTTTTAATTAGAAACAACACTTCTCCTCGCCCCGAAGGTCCCGCTTGCACCAACGTAGTATACAAATTTTCCTGCCCCCTAGACTCCTAGAGGACTGTACGCCTCTCGACTGCTACGTTGGCCAAACGAGAACAACATTGTCGAGAAGAATGTCTTCCCACTTGTCAAGTGGAGGCCCCAAACTACACCTACTAGAAAAACACAACACACAAATCACAAGAAAACTTTTAGAAGACAACACCGTCATTCTCGCCAAGGAATCAGAAAAGTCTAGACTTTTCTTCCTGGAAGCAATTATTATACGAGACATACAACCAACTATCAACAGACAAGTGGAAGCCCCTGCATTACTCCCCAGCATGAAGCCCCTCCCTAGGACTAGTAGCCCTCTCTACCACAACAACACACCTTCCAATCACACCGACACCCAAGTCCCTCTCCGACGTTCCGCCAGACTCATAGAGAGGACACTTGGCCCTCAACGGACATTTGCCCCACAGTGACAAAATCCCCCGTCATCCCACACATGTAATGTGACCTCTCCCCGTATCTTACGTTGTGACCTTCCCCCGTGTCTTATTTTTAGGACCTCTCCCAGAGCTTTCTTTCTATGTTTATTATGTCCTGTACTCTCTGTCTCTATTACATTGAAAATGCTAACTGCGTTTAGCGAAACGTCTGTACATTCTTTCTCAACAATAGTTCCTAATGTCTACTGGAAATTTATCATTCCTTCTGCCCAGTGAAAACCAGAAAGCTACATTCAGAAGACTTGAAAGTCTACTTAAGAAGCTTTGTAGTGCCGAATGCGCAGTTGTTTTTAACAAAACATATATATATATATATATATATATATATATATATAACTTAGAGTTGACACCTTGACGTGGTGGATAGGATTGAAAATCTTAATGATCTGAAAAGCTATGTCGATAGAGAGGAAATCTCTGTAGAGTCACCCATATGGAATAGGTTTTTAAGAAAGATCAGACAAAGAGCAGCTCAAACACACAGTCGCAGGACCCACTGCTAACTGGCACGTCCCTGATGGCAAACAGGGAAATTCCTTATAGATATATGGGGTACCGTCATAATGACGGTGTGGACCATTAGGCACCCTATAGATATAGGGCTTCACCGAATATGATGAATAAGGTGACATCAGAGAAATATCTCACCAGAATCGAGTTGTCACGGAGGTGAGATTACTGCCATCCCCCCCCCCCTCATAGCCAATATGAATAGCACAACCAAAACAAAACCGGGCGTTCCTGTTGGATCATCGTCTCCTAAAAGTCCAACCGCATTGCCTCGCGTGCTCACGGGCGGTGTGCCACCGAATGTGAGTAAGCACTGTCCAAGCAGATACAAGTCTTGGACATTAAACAACATGAATAAAATGAAGATCCACACTTACAACGTAAGAAGTCTCTTAGAAGACCACAGTAGTTTACCGGACAGGGTAGCTTGGATTGTGATTAGGCTGTGTAAAAGATACACTCTAAAAATATTTCAGGTTTATGCACCAACTTCACAGAATTCAAACGATGAAATTAAGTCGTTATATGATGATTTAAGTCAAGTAATGGATCAAGAAAAAAATAAGTATACGTTGGTAATAGGACATTTTAATGCTAAAGTAGGGAAGAAGATGGGAGATGAGACGTGCATTGTGAAGTTTAGAGTAGGTGAAAGAAATGACAGAGGTGAGATGTTAGTCAAGTTTACAGAGAACTACAATATGAGGATAATGAAATGAACACTTTCTTCCAAAAGCGTGTAGGTCGTAAATGGACGTGGAGAAGTCCAAATGGAACAACAAAGAACGAAATAGACTTCATATTAGGAGATGAGAGCGAAAGCGTTAGCAATATTACGGTGATAAATAAAGTCAACATAGGTAGTGACTATAGAATGGTAGGTTGCACAGCTAAATTCAATTTTAGAGCCGAGAGAAATAAACTGATTT
>NW_027467483.1:307500-312500 GCF_046742065.1 Oratosquilla oratoria
GTACAACAAAAGCTGTAGGGAGTTAAAAGACAAAAAAGACAAAGCCTGGACCAGATGGAAAAAAGACAGAAGACCTGAAAAATGGAAAATATATACCAGTTATAGAAATGAATATGTACAAACATGCAGAGAGGAAAAGAGAAAATATGAAAAAGACGTCATAGAAAAATGTAAAGATCAACCAAAACTATTCTACAGATTTGTAAACAATAAACTGAAAAACAAGCAGGACTTGGAGAAATTAAGACAAGGGGGAGTTGAATACACTGAGGAAATGGAAATGGCGGAAATTATGAACAAACATTTTAAATTAGTGTTTACAAGGGAGAACATACAACCTGAAGAGATTGAATGGAAAGAGAAAGTCCCCCCTATAGAAAAAATAGAAGTATCAAAGAATGAAATATTGATACAATTGAGTAATCTTGATGTCAGAAAATCACATGGACCAGATGAAATAGCAAACTGGATTCTGAAAGAATGCAGGAATGAACTGGCAGACAAAATACATAGCATAATAAGCAGTTCCTTGAAAGAAGGAAATGTTCCAGAAGATTGGAAAAAAGCAAATATAGTACCTATATATAAAGGAGGAAATAAAGAAGAACCTACCAACTATAGACCAGTCTCTCTAACAAGTACAATAGCAAACATTTGTGAAAGAATTATCAAAAATAGATGGGTAAAATACTTGGAAAAAAACAACGTACTAAATCCAAGGCAATTTGGATTCAGACAAGGACGATCATGCGTCACCAATTTAATATGCTTCTATTCAAGGCTAATAGATATAATACAAGAAAGAGATGGATGGGCTGATTGTGCATTTCTAGACATAAAAAAAGCTTTTGACAAAGTACCACATAAGAAGTTGCTTAAGAAACTAGAATCTGAAGGAGGAATACAAGGTAAATTACTAAATTGGATGGAAGACTTTTTGCAAGAAAGAAAAATGAGAGTAGTGATAAGAAACCAGCACTCAAAATGGAATGAAGTAATAAGCGGTGTCCCGCAGGGAACAGTCCTGGCCCCAATAATGTTTGCTATATATATTAATGATATGGATGAAGGAATTGAAAGCTATATGAGCTTCTTTGCAGACGATGCAAAACTACTGAAAAGAGTGAAAACTGAAGAAGATTGTGAATCACTACAGAGAGATCTAAATAAAGTACAGGAATGGAGTAAGAAGTGGGAGATGGAGTTCAATACAAAAAAGTGCAGTATAATGGAATTTGGAAAAAGTAAAAACAGAATAACAGGATCATATAATTTGGGAGAAGAGGGAATAAAAAAAGTAGAAAATGAAAAGGACCTGGGAGTCATTGTTATGAATAATATGTCACCTGAGAAACATATAAATAAGATTTTTGGAGAAACTTATAATCTAATAAGAACAATCAAAGTGGCATTTACATACCTGGATGAAGAAATGGTGAGGAAAATACTAATCACCCTGATAAGACCAAGATTAGAATATGCAGCAACAATATGGTCACCAAGTACAAAAAAATGTATAAAAAAACTTGAAAGAATACAAAGAGCAATTACAAAACTGGCATCAACACTCTCAAAACTATCATATGAAGAGAGACTACAAAAACTTGAACTACAGACACTAGAGCAAAGAAGAGAGAGAGGAGATTTGATAGCTATTTACAAAATCATGAAAGGCATAGAAATTACTGATAGAGAGAATCTGATAAAATGGGATGACAGAAATACAAGAGGACACGGAAAGAAAATAAAAAAAGACAGCTATAGAAGAGATTTGAAAAAGAACAGCTTTCCACACAGAGTAATAGACAGTTGGAACAAGTTAGATGAGAAAGTGGTGTGTGCAAAAACAATAAATGAATTTAAAAATTGTTTAGATAAAATGAGAAATGAAGACGGGACCCCACGAGCATAGCTCCCCTTCCCGTAATATACAACTAGGTAAATACAACTAGGTAAATACACTTCAGCGAATGGACGGCTTGGATGACGTTCTGAAGAAAACTGAAGTCTGTGGATCCCAACGCAAAGAGAAGTGCCTAGTGTTTTTACAGGGTGGGGGGGAAATTGCTCGTGGAGTAGTGGGAAAGTAGGGAAAGAGGAAAAGGGGAGGGATTACTGAGGGAAATGGATGGGAATGAGGAGGGAGTAGACTTGGCCCAGCCAGACAAGCGAAAGGTAAACAAAAGACTGAGCGATGATGAAATGTCTAATAAAAATGTAAAGATTAGAAGTATAGAGAGGAGCAATACAGTAGAAAGTGACGAGAACATGTTCCAGGGATTTAAAGAGGGTGGGGTGGACACAACCCCCCCCCCCCAGACTGATAAGACTAGAGGAGAGAGTTGATAAGGTGATCGAGGACTTGGAACGTAGGTTAGGTAATGTTGACTCCATTTTCCAGAGAATTGAAAGGTTGGAACAACTAGAGAAGGCAAACAGAATCTTAACTGATGAAATAGGGGACCTAAAAAGACAGTTAAGAAATGTAAAGGAGGAGAATGAGAAATTGAAGAAGAATAGCAATGAAAACAGAGAGACAATAGCTAAAGAAGCTAAAAATTGGAGAACAACCCAAGAAGGGAATAAGATTTCATTCACTGACATAGTCAAACAGCAATTGAAAGAACATAATGAAGACTCAGTTATTAAAGTGATGAGACAGAAGGAGAATATAGTAAGAGAATTAGCTGACAAAAAGAAATGTGTAATTATATTAGGAATGGAAGAGAAACATAACCCAGATAGAACCACAAGAATCAAAGAGGAAAATGAAAAAGTAAGCCAATTACTAGAATCAGTTCAGGAAGATGAACCAGAAATTATGAAACAAATCGAAGAGAAATTTAGACTCGGAAAGTATAGCACAGACAAGACCAGACCAATTAAGATTAAATTCAAGTCACAAACAACGGCAGAGAATATCTTATCCAAAACAGGGAAACTAGCAACAAGTGAACAATACAAAAAGATATGGATAAAAAGAGAAATGAATAAAGAGGAAAGAGAGGAAGAAAAGCAGAAAAGACTTGAAGCTAAGGCAAAAAACGAGGAAAGAACGGAGTCAGAGAAAGTGAGATTCTATTGGAGAGTAGTGAACATGAAAATAAAGCATTTCGACATACAAAAGAAAAACATAAGGGAAACAGAGAACACAATGGAAGTGGCAGAAAACTAAGAGCGTCTTACACAAATATAGATGGATTGATAACAGGATTGAATGAACTGAATGATTATTTGAAAGAAAAAGAACCGGACATAATGGGAATTGTAGAAACAAAATTAAAAGGCCCACTACCACCCAACAGTGTAGGACATGATGCATACAATTATTGGATTAGAAACAGAGAGAAAAAACAAGGGGGTGGAGTTATGTTCCTGACAAAGAAGGATATAAACGTGAAAGGTGTCATATATGGAAAGAATACAGTAGAGATGATTATGATAGAAGTGGAAGACAGAGATAAGAAGAGCAGAAAATTTGTGATCAATTATGTGCCTCCGAAAACAGCCTCATGGGAGGAGAGTGAACATAAAAGTATGTTAGAGGACACAAAGATAGCATTAACTAAAATAATGGAAGACGGAGGAAGAATAGTTATGATGGGCGACTTTAATTGCAAAGAAATCTGCTGGGAAGAAATGACAGTAAAGAGTGGTGATGACTCATGGGGAAATGCTCTACTTGAGATGATTACTGACCATTCAATGACACAATGGATACAAGAGAACACTAGGTATAGAAATGAAGAAGAACCATCGAGACTAGACTTAATAATTACATCTGAACCTAGAATAGTGGACAAGATTGAATATAAAACACCAATAGGTAAAAGTGACCACATATTGATTGAACTGGAACTTAATGAAGAAAAATATATGAAAAGAAATGAACAATATAGAAAAGGAAGAATGATGTATGAAAAAACAAACTTTGATAAAATAAGAGAATTCTTCCAACAAGAAAACTGGGAAGAAATATACAAAGAAGAAACATCAGTGGAAGAGAAATGGAATATTTTGACAAAAATTTACAAAAAAGGAGTGGAAAAGTATGTCCCAAGACAAAAACAAGAAAAAGAATATGTAAAATGCTGGTACAACAAAAGCTGTAGGGAGTTAAAAGACAAAAAAGACAAAGCCTGGACCAGATGGAAAAAAGACAGAAGACCTGAAAAATGGAAAATATATACTGGTTATAGAAATGAATATGTACAAAAGTGCAGAGAGGAAAAAAGAAAATATGAAAAAGATGTTATAGAAAAGTGTAAAGATCAACCAAAACTATTCTACAGATTTGTAAACAATAAACTGAAAAACAAACAAGACTTGGAGAAATTAAGACAAGGAGGAGTTGAATACACTGAGGAAATGGAAATGGCAGAAATTATGAACAAACATTTTAAATTAGTGTTTACAAGGGAAAATATACAACCTGAAGAGATTGAGTGGAAAGAAAAAGTCCCCCCTATGGAAGAAATAGAAGTAACAAATAATGAAATATTGACACACTTGGGTAATTTTGATGTCAGAAAATCGCATGGGCCAGATGAAATAGCAAACTGGATTCTGAAAGAGTGCAGGAATGAACTGGCAGACAAAATGCATAGCATAATAAGCAGTTCCTTAAAAGAAGGAAAAGTTCCAGAAGATTGGAAAAAAGCAAATATAGTACCTATATATAAAGGAGGAAATAAAGAAGAACCTACCAACTATAGACCAGTCTCTCTAACAAGTACAATAGCAAACATTTGTGAAAGAATTATCAAAAGTAGATGGGTAAAATACTTGGAAAAAAACAACGTACTAAATCCAAGGCAATTTGGATTCAGACAAGGACGATCATGCGTCACCAATTTAATATGTTTCTGTTCAAGGCTAATAGATATAATACAAGAAAGAGATGGATGGGCTGATTGTGCATTTCTAGACATAAAAAAAGGCTTTTGACAAAGTACCACATAAGAAGTTGCTTAAGAAATTAGAATCTGAAGGAGGAATAC
>NW_027467483.1:317500-322500 GCF_046742065.1 Oratosquilla oratoria
ATCTGAAAGAGAAAATTAGATAAACATTTACTAGCAGACCACATAACAATTCCAAAATATACATGGTAACATTGAAATTATATGTATTTCTATAACGGTAGATGATACAGAAAAAACAATTGCATATTTGAAATCAGCAGGAAAAATGGATTAATAAACTCTAAAAAAAATACAATAAACAAAACTTTTGAAGAAAAAAAAATGTTACGTTGTGTAATCAAAGGTATTAAACGTTGAGTGCCCTGCCTTGGACGGCATAATCGCCACAGGTGCATGTACCACGGATTGACAGTGGTCCACGTTTTATCACGGCACTACCAATCCATAGGCACCTTATAAGGGGAGCTAGCCCCTTGGATTGCCCGTTCGAATGGGCTCCTCTTCTCTCGTGTTTGTGCCACCCGGATGGCTCTCTTCTTCGGTGGCCGAGCTTTTATTCATTTTCTTTTTTTTTTACTTTGCCTTCAATTTATAAGTAGTAAAAAGTGTATGAAGGCCCTCGTCGACGTTGTCAGGTCTTTTGGGAGCGTCGGCCTGCTCCGACAAGTCAATGAGCTCGGCCACGGAGACTTCTTGTGGCTTATTTGACGCACCGGAGAGTCTCCGTGGATAACAGAAACGTGCCACCTCTTTTGGGCACTTTGCTTCCTCGAGTGCCTCTGGAGCCACATCCATTGTATTCGGTGGCTTGGACAAGTCCGCTAAATGAGCCACCGGGACTTCTCGGGGCTCATTCGACCCTCCGGGGCATCTTTTGAGTGGTAGAAATGAGCCAACTCTGTCGAGCAGGAAGCAGCTTGGAGAAGATTTGGTGCCACGTCCATGATGTTCTCTTTCGAAGAGGCTTTCCTGCGCCGGAGCCTCTCTTGGAGCGCATGTAGACGCTCGGCCATTTATTTATTCTCTTCTCTTAGCTGCCGGACCTATTCGGCAAGTTCTTCGTTGTTAAGGTCCGGGGCCATGGCCATTGTTGCTCCTTCAGGGGTTTCTGTTCCCTCCGCGGGGATATCGAACTCGAAGTTATTAGTCATAGAAACCTCCCAATAGACTTAGCCGAAGGGCGAAGTTGGTTTCGGAAGAAGGTACTGTCGTGGGCTTCCCAGATTGTCTCCGCCACTTGTTGGTGCTGGTTCTCACTGGCTAGCGTCGGTTGAGAAGAAATATTGAGTTGTGTCTCTCTATATCTCTACTATCTATTACCTATTTGCTTAATTGTCTTGACATCCATCTATATATATATATATATATATATATATATATATATATATATATTTGTCTATATATATATATATATATATATATATATATATATATATATATATATATATATATATTAGTATGGTTTTAGAGAGATAAGATAGAATTCACGGCAAGAAGACGTGACGCAGGAGCTCCCGACGCCATCAGACGTGAACATGCCATCGACGTGGAAGAATTAAGCCATCACCCGAGCTAAGACACTTCTCTCGCCTTTCGCTCTGTTGGCGTATGCCCTAATAACCGCCCCCCTCTCGACTAGGCATAGCCCTTGTTGGTCTCAAGACTTAGTTGGTTGAGTGGCGGGGGAGGGAAAACCCCCTCCCGGTCTCCCGCTCCTTCAGCGGAACAGGCATAGACGTCGTAAGTCCCGGTAGCCGCATACGAACCCTGGCTATTATTCCTTTTCTTTTCCTTCCTTTCTTTCTTATTAATTAACAAAAATTCCTGCATAGCTACTAATGGAAACATTATTACATCTCCCTACATAAACCTTAGTATATAACAATTCAACATGGGGAAAATTAAAATTAAAGACCCCAATAACTCATACAAATCAGAAGATCAAAGAAGACAGAAACTGTGGAAAGCTATAAGAGATGCAGGCTTACAAGCATACAAATTGATCAGAGCGGGTAATGGTTTCAACGCAATTACATCGGACGAACAGCTGGAGAAATTCACGGAAACTCAAATAAAAACGAAGTTCAATAAAATCAACTTTGAAATCATCGATCCCCCAGAACTAAACGCAAGTAGGACCTTAGTAATTACAAATGTAGACAAGTACATCACCTCCTTCATTGATGAAGAAATCAAAGAAGATATTGAACACTATTATGAAGACATCTTGATCAAGGAAATAATAAGAATTCCCAGAAACCCACACATTCTGAAAATCAAAATGGAACACTCAAGTATGGTCACCAGATTCGTCAAGAATGTTATTCTAATGCTCAGTCAGTCATTCCCCACACATGCACTTTCTAAAGACATCTACATACACATTCCACAATGTAACAAATGTTACAGCTACGACCACACACGTAGGCAATGCACTTCCAGACAACTACACAATTTGCAACAAATGCACATCTACGCAACACAGAGGAAATCAACGTAACACCAAAACATTCGTATGGATTGCTTGCAAAGGAAATCACCCCACATACGTAGCAAGTTGCCCATTAGGGAAGGCTCTTCAGAGACAACTTCTCAAAGACGCACGAAACAAAACAAACAATACATACGCACAAGTAACACGCACTAGCAATACGCCATCACCAATCACACAAAATAACACATGGAAATCACCACCTATGGAACAAACAGTAACCATCAACACAGCCATAATTTACGCAAACATGAAGCAGCTTCTCCTGGCACTTTCCAAAAGACACTAGACAAAATTTACAAAGCAAACGGCCTCCCAACAGTCATCATTCCAGAGGAAATCAGAAAGACTTATGCAATACAAGACATGCTCAACAATCACACTCACCCTACAACAGAAACTCCAGTAGAAAACATAGAAACAAGCAACATTGAACATCAAGAAGAAGAACCTCAAGCATCTACCTCCTCATACACAAAACACACACCAAACACCTAAAGACACTATTACAGTGACAGCTACACAAAATCTCAAGATCACTCAAACACAGACAACACTCAGAATAACTCCCACGAAGATCAAACAAGCAAAAGAAACAAAAGTAATACACATTCACAACAAAACCAATCAAAAACTAATAGAAGATCATAGAACACATAAAGTGGAACGAGTAACTATAATACAACATAACATACTAAGATGGACATTCCACAGAAGAAACGAACTGAGTAACTATTACCTAAAGGTATCTCCAGAAGTAATATTACTTAACTCCACAGGCAAACAAAACACAAAAATTTGGAACTATAACACACACACATTAAATACATACAACAAAGACAACGCTGGCATAGCAATTGCAATAAGAAAAGGAAAAGAATATAAATTGATAGACTCATTTCAGGAGGAAGCTCTAGCAATAGAACTACAAACTCAAAAAGGACCAATAATTATTGCCACCACATACATACATACATACCCCCTCGCAGACCACACTTCCCGACACAAGATATTCTCAGTCTCATGCGCAAACAAATACCAGTTTACCTAATAGGAGATTTAAACACACATCACAGCACATTAGGACACAGTTATAACGACGCTCTTGGCACAACCATTTACAAATACATCCAACAAAATCACATGAATTACATAGGCCCTGATTTCCACACATACATTTCACAACAACACGTAGGAAAACCTGACATCATACTCGCAAACAGACACCATCACCTAATACACAGTATAAGACAAGGCGACCTAACGTCCTCAGATCATATACCAATAGAAATTAAACTATCCACTAAACCCATTCTCACACCAACAACACCGAAGCACAATTTCTCAAAAGCAAACGGGAAAGACTTCAAAAACACATTAGAAAACACCATCAACACACATAACATTCATAAACAAACCCACCCACCATCCGACACAAAAAAGACACAGAATGCATAGACGAAAAACTAAACATATTCTACAATTAGATACAAACAGCCACCCGCTTACACATACCAATCACCACTTACCGTAAACTTCCTTCACCCAAAAGAACAGACAAAATCAAACTACTACAATGGAGATATCAAACAATATTAACAAACACAACATATGGAATTTAGACTCTAAACACCAAAACACAAATCCGACAAGACCTCATAGAAGAAAACAAAAAACTATTCAACGAAACATGGAACAATTTAATGAACAAAATAAGTATAAACACCAAAAACCCAAAACTATTCTGAAATGACATAAAAAGACTAACCGGTACCAACACAAATAACATACCATCATAATAGAAAACAACATAAAATACCACAATGACAAGGTATATATATACATATATATATATATATATATATATAAATATATATATATATATATATATACATATATATATATATATATACATACATATATATACATACATATATATACATATGTATATATATATATATATATATTGGACAGAAGGACGACAGAATGAGTGGAAGGGTGGTGAGATAAACACCGAGTAATGTTGGAGTGTAAATTTACTGACGTTTCGTCCTTAACAGGACTTCTTCAGAGTATGAGTACATAAGCATAAAATCAACATATATATACACGCGTTCATGTCCGCGTTCCTGCTAACCCACGCCACTCGAGTCCGCTTGTTTCCTCATCTCCCGGCGGATGAGTCGTCCGGACATTTGAGACAGTTTGATGAATCCGTCCCTGTGATTAAGGCAAGGCTGAGATGCTATATATACTGCCTCAACTAGTTTCCTCTTTTTCTTTTCTAACCCCTGTTGTAAAATCTCTACCCCGCTCCAGTTGGGAAGGTGTCCAAGTTGGTCCACATGAACCACCAATGCGTTGGAAGTGCGGTGGGCTTTTAGGTCGTTCTTGTGTTCGTATGTTCGCTTGCGTAGACCTCTCCCAGTTTCTCCAAAGTAGCTCAGTTCACAGCTGCTACATGGTATTTTGTATACCACGCTATTAGTGATGTTGTCTTTTCTCTCCTTACCTCTCACTATTTCGCCAATTTCCATGCTGGATGAGCTGGCAATCTTCAATCCTGTGTTGCGTAGTAGGCGTCCTAATTCTTCCGTGTTTGGAACTGGGAACCACAATGAAGTCACCT
>NW_027467483.1:330000-332500 GCF_046742065.1 Oratosquilla oratoria
CTTGTAAAGTGGAACTATACAGGCACTCCTCCAGTCCTCCGGCACTCGACCCTCTCTTAGACAAACGTTAAACAACCTCACCAGACAGTCCACCATCACTGTACCTCCCTTTTTAAGACACTCTGCATGTCACCCATCCAACCAAGGTGCCTTTCCTGCTCTCATCATTTCAATAACTGCTTTCACCTCATTTTTCCTTATTCATCCTTCATTTTCCTCACTCATCACAGTCATTTTCTTAGCGCTTCCCATTGCAACTACTTTTCCCTTCATATCCTCCTTCACATCTAACAATTCCCATCTTAACAACCATAATTCACATTTTATCAACCACAATGCACTTTAATTCTAAGCCATCAACATCAGGAGACCCAATGGAGGCCACATGCAGAAATTGAAATGCGGTACTGCCGAGGACTCGAACTCGGCGATCACATGACAAGTGTCGTAGCAACTTACCAACTACCATATCAAGAGATATCTCTCTTGATAGCGTAGTTGGTAAGTTACTACGACACTTGTTACGTAAGCGCTGAGTTCGAGTCTTCCGAAGTACCGCATTTTAATTACTGCATGTGGCCTCCATTGGATCTCCCGATGTTGATGGCTTAGAATTAAAGTGTATTGTAGTTGTTAATATATATATATATATATATATATATATATATATATATATATATATATATATATATATATATATATATATATATATATATATATATATATATATTGTATACTTAGGGCGCAGGTTTTCTCTTATACACACTGAATTGAACACCACAGCATTTTCACAGTTATTAATTTTCTTCTTGATATTTGCAAGGATGAGCGGAAACGAACTTTCCAAAGTTCTCTATTTTAATATTTGACGTTTCGACTACATAGAGTCATTATCAAGTTACAAGAACAGTTAAGGCAACACAATCTACAGATACGTTACATGGTCACAGGAAAAAATAGAATGCTACACTCTTAGGTCAAGCGCGATCTTTAAACCTCCGATGACCTGACCCTGGAAGACTTTCTCAGAGCTTGAGGAGGGGGAGGGGAAGGGGGAGGGAGAGGTGAGGGGGGGAGAGTAGGAGTCGGAGTAAGGTGAGGTGAAGTAGCGTGCTTAGCATACACAGGGAGGTTATGAATAGCATGTCGCGAGGACGTATTAAATAAAGAAATAGCAGACAACAAATTAGCCTGCACATTGATCACAGGAGACAATTCTCTTATATACACAGCCTCTAACATTTTTAGTTCCTTAATATTATTACACTGGGCTAGCACTTCAGTGTTATGAACAATGGTTGCTCTATCCAACACAGACTTGTGATACTGTTCAAAATGATTCTTAATGGCTCCCTGTTGGAGGTGGAGGGTTAAACGTCTGCTAAGGCTGCATGTCGTATGACCAACATAGCGACGAGGAAGGAGCTCACAGTCTCCAGTAATGCATATGAAGATATAGACTATGTTAGTTTTCGACAGCATCCCAGAAGTGCCAGACAAATCATTTTTGAGGACTAGGGAACTAGTGCGTGGGTTTTTATAAAATATCACCAAGCGCAAGACATCATTTTCATCCACCGGTTTACAATTTCGAAAAACAATGTCTTTAATGCATTTCTCATCCTCACGGTAAGCGCTGTTGAAGATATTCTTATAAAAGACTTTGATGATATTATTGTGGGGAGGGGTACGGTTATACAAACTACTGTCTAACATCTTATTGGTAATGTTGTCAAAGTCTGTGTTGGAATAACCGTTATTCACTAACAGCTGGCGTAGGTGTTGTAGTTCTGCGTGTAGTGAATGCCAGGACGAGCAAACCTTAATCGCCCGTCGCACGTAGGCCTTAATAACACCTCTTTTGTACTCAGCCGTGCATTCACTCTCACCGTTCATGCATTTCCCAGCATTGGTGGGCTTGCGGTAAACAGAAGTGATGAAGTTGTCAGAAGACGCGTCCACCATAACATCAAGAAACGGGAGTTTGTTGTTATCGTTTAACTCAACAGAAAATTTTAAACCTGAAACTTCCTGGAGGTTCGATCTAAGTTCTTCAAGTAAACGCATGTCATTGACACACACAAAAATGTCGTCTATATACCTGCGGTACAAAGAGGGTTTAATAGGGAGGTTGCTAATAACTTCTTCTTCAACATGGGCCATGAAGGCTTGAGCAAATAAAACCCCCAGGGGGGACCCCATGGCAACCCCGTCAGTCTGAACATACAAATTACCTAAAGGACATTTAAAAGGGGCTTCTGATGTACAAGCCATGAGCATGTCTTTCAAGATAGGCTCAGAAAGTTTGGGGGGAGGGAGCACTGGATGGCGGTAGGTGTAATTTAAGATGATGTCAACAGTTCTAATCAAGGGGACATGGGAAAAAAGACTCTCAGCGTCCAGGGAGGCTAAAATGCCCGAGGGCTTATTACATCTTAAAATGTCAACAAATTCATCAGTAGATTTAAGGGAATGAGTGGTGGGGATGTAGGGGGTGATA
>NW_027467483.1:342500-350000 GCF_046742065.1 Oratosquilla oratoria
TTAATCTCATTAAACTCTGTGTGGTTGATTCCAAATTCGTTTTTGATGGAAAGTTCTATGTACAAAGATTTGGGATGGCTATGGGGAATCCCTTGTCTCCTCTGTTGAGTAATTTGTACATGGAATTTTTTGAAAGGGAGTTGTTGTCTCGTATTCTTCCACGTAATGTTATTTGGTACAGGTATGTCGATGACATACTATGCATTTGGCCACTTGCTCACAACTTGGATAATTTTTTAGTTAGTTTAAACAATTTAGTACCTTCTATAAAATTTGAAATTGAGATAGAACAAGAGAACAAATTACCCTTTCTAGATGTTACTATTCACAGAAAAGAAAGGTACTTCAGGTTTGATGTTTTTCGTAAACCAACTAAAGTTCTTTCATATGTTCACTATTATTCTGCTCACCACCTTAACACAAAAATATCAGTTTTTACCTCCATGTTTCTTAGAGCTTTTAGAGTTTGTAGTCCTGAATTTTTAGATGAAGAAATAAAAAAGATTTATGAAATAGCATCAAACTTGTGATACCCAAATCATGTGATAGTTAGATCACAACATAAGGCCAAGAAGTCCTATGTTGATTCTTCCCCAAAAGATCCTTTTAATAAAAAGAATCTTTTGGTTCTTCCCTTTCATCCTAATTTGGTAAAACTCCCTCGTTTCCTTAAGATGTTTAATGTTAATGTTGTGTTTAAGAACCATACTATCAAAGAACTTCTTATCAAGAATTCACCGGATAATTCGGCGGGGTGCGTCTACTCTATCCCTTGCAAGAATTGTAATTCGTGTTACATTGGCCAGACTGGCAAGGAATTAAAACTTAGATTGAACCAGCATAAGTATAGTGTCCGTACTGGCCAATCTTCAAGTGGGATTTTTGCTCACATTAAAGACTACAATCACTGTATTGATTGGGACAATTCCCAAGAAATTGTTTCAAGTAATTCTTATTTGATAAGAAATATAATTGAATCGTGTATCATTAAAAAAACTTTTAATGAAAATCTTAATTTAAGCACAGGTCTTTTTAAATTAGATAATTTTGTTATTAACCAAATTGTAGGACAATGTCCCAAAGCTCCGCCTTAGCCATCTTGTGTGACCTTTTTTCACCTGTGTCATCTGTCATCCATTTTTATCTATTCTTTCTTGTTATTATTATTTTCCATTATATATATATATGTATGTATGCATATGTATATAATTTGTTTCTTTGTAAGTCAATCTTTATGTAGAATCACATGTGTCAATTGTCACCCTTCTTATTTCTTGTTATTATCTTTTATGTTGAATGTTCTTTTTTTTCACCTTGTCATTTGTCATCCTTATGGTTTATGTTGTATGACATTTTTTCACCTGTTTCAATTGTCACCCATTTTATTTATTGTTTTTATATTTTTGTTTCTTTGTAAGATATTCCTTTCGTATTTACGTTGTGTGACCTCTCCTGTTTTCTATATTATTATACTTAAGTTATTCTTTGTTGTGCCACTATGTACTTTGAAAATGTCTTAATAGACGAAAACGTTCAGTATTCCGATCTTTATTTTCCTCGTGGTTACAAGCATATATATATATTTATATATATATATATATATATATATATATATATATATATATATATATATATATATTTGCTGAAACCACTTGGAAAATAAAAGAAATTAATATCGAACGCTTTCGTCTATTCAAGACACTTTGTACCTTGATGAAGTCTTGAATAGACGAAAAAGATCGGTATTCATTTGTTTTATTTTGCTAGTGGTTTCTGCAAGTTTTGTTGTCACGTGTGGCTAGTGATTTGTTTTGCATATATATATATATATATATATATATATATATATATATAATGTACACACACACACACACACACACACACACACACACACACACACACATATATATATATATATATATATATATACATATATATGTATATATATGTATGTATGTATGTATGTATATTAACAACCACAATACACTTTAATTCTAAGACATCAACATCGGGAGACCCAATGGAGGCCACATGCAGAAATTGAAATCCGGTTCTTCCGAAGACTCGAACTCAGGGATCACATGACAAGTGTCGTTGTAACATACCAACTGACAACTACGCTATCAAGAGAGATATCTCTTGATAGCGTAGGTGAGGTTGTTTAATGTTTGTCTAAGAGAGGGTCGAGTGCCAGAGAACTGGATGAGTGCCTGTATAGTTCCACCTTACAAGGGAAAAAGGAAAAAAATGTGAGTGTAGTAGTTTCAGAGGGACCAATTTGTTGAGTGTAGTTGTGAAGGTTTATGGGAGGCTTCTAGTTGAGAGGATTAGGAGAGGAACAGAGGGAGTAATTGGTAAAGAGCATTGTAGGTTTGGGATAGGTAGGAATTGTGTGGATCGGATTTTTGGGGTAAAGCACATGTGTGAGAAAGCTTTAGGAAAAGGTAAGGATGTTTTGTGGGCCTTTATGAATTTGGGGAAGGTAGACAAGAAGGAATTGTGGTAGGTATTGCAGATATATGGGATAGGAGGAAAGCTGTTAAGAGTAGTCAATAATTTTTACGAGAGTAGTAGAGCCTGTGTTAAATTAGGAAGAGAGTGAGTGAATGGTTTGAGATAAAGCTGGGATTTCATCAGGGATGTGTTATGTCACCTTGGTTGTTCAATTTATACATGGATGGGGTGGTGCGAGAGGTAAACGCAAAAGTAATTGGCCAGGGATTGGAGAGTGTTAAAGAAAATGGAGAAAAGTGGGAGATAAGCCAGTTGTTGTTTGCTGACGGCACTGTGCATGTGGCAGGATCAGAGGAGGGATTAAGAAAGTTAGTGACGGAGTATGGGAAGGTGTGCGAAAGAAGGAAGTTGGAGATGAATGTTGGTAAAAATAAGGTTATGAGATGTACAAGGGGAGTGCATGGTAGCAAATTGGAAGTCGAGTATTAAGGGAGAGAGACTGGGGAAATTGGATATCTTTGGATACTTGGATGCGAATGTGGTGGGAAAGGGAGGATTGGAGGTCGAGGTAGAATGTAGATTGATAGCAGCAAGTAAATGCATTGGGGGATTAAAAAGTGTAATGAGAAATAGACATTTGGGAATGGATGCTAAGAGGGATAGTATGAAGTTGTGATTGTGCCGACATCACTGTATGGTCAGAAACATGGAACATAAGAGAGGAAGAGAGGAGTTTAAATGTGTTTGAGATGAAATGCCTGAGAAGTGTGATAGGGGTTACTAAACTTCTTAGAGTAAGAAACGAAGATTTGAGGGGGAGAGCAGGGCTGAAAAGGGAGTTGGGAGATAGGGTTTATGAAAGAGTATTGGGAAGGTTTGGACACATGAAAAAATGAACGAAGAAAGATTGGTAAAAGAGGTGTGGAAGGCTGAGGTACATGGAGTGAACATGAGGGGACGACCAAGGATGAGATGGATGAATGGAGTAAAAGGGGAATTGGGAAAGAGGGGAATGTCTGTTGAGGAAGGAAGGGAGAAGACAAAAGATAGGGGTGAGTGGAGAATGGTTGTGTATGGATGATTTTGTGGTGCATGGAAGGGGGTGGGTGGGGGATGGAGGTTGAGAGAGTAAGTGTGAATGATATTTTGTGAATGATACGCAGCCCGAAGGGATTTCTACCCGTCTTTTCTTTTTCTGCATGAGGGGTACGGGGGGGGGGGGTCGCAAATTAAGTGAAGCGACTTTGCTGTGGCTGTGCTGTGTCTTGCTGCATTGCTTCTAAACCAGGGCAGTGGGCGAGATGCAGGGATGACCCGTCACCCAGGAAGAGCCAAGAAAAAAGGTAGGGAGAGAGCGGTGGTAAATGGGAGGGGAGTATGTGGGGATAAAATGGGTGGGAATGGATTTATGCCTTCGATTTTGGCTACCTCCCGAGTAAGGGAAAAAAATCCGTTTGTATAAAAACCATCAGAATTTAATAAAAGACATATCATATTTGATTGCATAATCTTTGATGAATACACGAATATCATGAGAGTTTCCTTATGTACATTTTTGTAAGGGAACATTTGGAAATTATATTATATGTGGCTATAGTCTAAGGATATGAGCCCATGAATTCCATGGAAGCAATTTTGTATGTTCAGTCCCTGTCAATCTTATGTAATTATTTATCAGTTATTCATTCAATTAATCAGCTAATGAATCTATGCGCGCACACACACACACACACACACACACACACACACACACACACACACACACGCACGCGCACGCACACCCTCACACGCACACGCACACACACACACGCACACACACACATACACACACGCACACGCATTAACACGCATACGCACACACACACACTCACACACACACACACACACACACACACACACACACACACACACACACACACACACACACACACACGCACGCACACGCACACACACGCTTACACACACACGCACACACACACACACACACACAAACACACACACACACACACACACACATACACATGCACGCACGCACGCACACACACACACACGCACACACACACACACACACACACACACACATACACACACACACGCACACACACACACACACACACACACACACACACACACACATATATATATATATATACATATATATATATATGTATATACATATATGTATATATATATATGTATATACATATACATATATATACATATATATATACATATATATATATATATATATATATATATATATATATATATATACGGTATATATATATATATATAATATATATATATGCGGTATAAAACACTGATAAGCTAATGAAAAAGTCAGTAACTGCATATCTATTGAACATATCTGGGTTGTGTATACTGACGTAAATAGACGTACGTTGTCATTTCTTTCGATTACTATTTGGGACCATGATTTTTTTTTTTTTTTTTTTTTTTTTTTTTTTTTTTTTGATGACAGCTCGTTGTCAGCTGAGCCTATAACAATGGCAGAGGTCCTGGAGCTGCAACGTCTACGTCGTGGGACCACCCCCCAACCCCAAGAGTTGGGGGCCAAACAGCAGCATTTACCCCTGGCCATCAGCTCTACGCAGATGGCACCGATCCCCAAGGAGGAGCTACGCCTACCTGGGGGAGTACCACAATCCTTTTTTTCCAACACACAATGTTACGTTTTTTCTGCACTGAGGGGTCATTTTCCGGCGATCACCCCTCTTCTTCTACTTTTAGCCGGAGATGTAGAGAGCAATCCTGGGCCCACCACAAAATACACATGCCCAACATGCTCTAAACCCATTACTTCGAGCAAACAGACAAAGGGCTCAGTTCAGTGCAATATGTGCAAAAACTGGGCCCACCTCACTTGTACAACACTTGCTGACACAAACCAATACACAAACACTTGGACATGTTCTACCTGCCCTCCAGTAACCCCAATCCCACCTCCCCAACCACAGCCAACACCCTTACCCACTCCCAATTTCCCCTTGCCCTTACCCCCGATTAGTACTCCCCTTCCTTTGTCCCCGATCTCTCCTTTCCCCCCCTCTGACCCAGATCCTACACCTTCCCCACTACCACCCCAACCTCAACCCCAAACGGCAACATACAACACATACAAAACACACAACATCAACATATTACAACACAACATTGACGGTATTAACACTAAAAAACATGAACTTGAACACTTTCTTAAACAACACAACATACACATTGCAATTCTACAAGAAACAAAATTAAGACACTCACACAAAACACCATCATTTCATAATTACACCACCATCAGACAAGACCGGACTGACGGCAATGGCGGTGGACTCGTCACCCTGATCCACCATTCCATCTGTTTTGTGGACACAAGTGCCACAACCAAAATTCTCCTCCCTACCACAGATAACACAACAGAAACCCAATCCATTCGTATCCGCACAGGCAACAATTCAACACTAACAATAGTTAACATGTACATTCCCCCCCAATCATCCCCCACAGTTCCAAACACCTTCAGACCTCAGCTCAGCCAACTAACCTCAATCCCCAACCTGATCATGGGTGGTGACTTCAACGCCAAGTCGTCTGCCTGGTTTGTCGACAACCCCGACACAGACAGAGGGCTTGATATACAGACTCAACTCGACTCATTGACTATCATGAACAATACGCATAATCATACACATATCCCATACCAAGCCCTCTACACTCCCTCCTCTCCTGATATCACCTTTTGCTCCCCCTGCCTAACCCCAACAACATCATGGAGAGTGGTCGGAGCCCTTGGTTCTGACCACCTTCCAATCATCATCACCACCAAAACAAGATGCACCCCAGCTGGCCACAGACACACTTACACCAATTACAAGAGAGCTAACTGGGAAGCCTTTAATGAAGAGACAGAACAACATTTTGAAACACTTAACAGTACACCAATCACAAACATAAACAATGCTGTGCACGCTTTTAATACAATCATACAAAACGCAGACAAGAGATACATCCCTAGAGGCAACAGAAAATCACACAACCCCAACTTCACACCAGAAATCCAAGGCCTCATCAGACAACGTGACACACTTAAACACGATACCCCCACACCTATCCCTCAAAACATAGCAGACCAAATACAAACACTAAACACTGTGATTGCCAATAAAATACATGAACAAAAAACACAAAATTGGCAAAACTTTATCAATACACTTGATCACAAAACAAACACCAGCAAATTGTACAAAACACTCAACAGCATCACACTATCCAACACTAACACTACACGCTCTCACGCAGCAATAATCACAACAACAGATAATCTACCCTCAAACAGACAACAAGCAAAAGCACTCATACGTCATTTTGCACAGACGAGCCATCTTACATCTCACCCTGACGACCGACGCACCATTCGACGTAAGAAAGACTTTCCCACAGACTCAGACTATACACCCTTCATAGACAGTCAGACACCCTTCATAGACAGTCAGACAAAACTCATAATGCATAGTCTCAAGCACTCATCTGCCTGTGGCCCTGATAACATAAGCAACATCCACCTAAAACACATTGGACCACAAGGTATACACGCACTCACAAACATTGCAAACTACAGCTATTCACACAACACTATACCCGACATCTGGAAGCATGGTAAAATAATCACCATCCCAAAACCGAACAAAGACCCAACAATCCCATCATCGCACCGCCCAATCACACTTCTCTGCACCCCCTCTAAAGTCATTGAACGCCTAATACTTAAACTTGTCACACCATATATTCCCCTTGCTGACTCACAACACGGTTTTAGGCCACTACACTCCACAAACACTCTTCTGACAAACCTCACACAAAGAATTTTTGATGGCATCAATTCAGATAGGCCCCACCACAGAACACTTCTTATAACATTGGACATTAGTAAAGCTTTTGATGCTATCCCCCGCCACAACCTAACAAATAAAATATATAACACAGACATGCACAATAACACCAAAAGATGGCTGGCCAATTATCTGGCAGGCAGGAATG
>NW_027467483.1:372500-375000 GCF_046742065.1 Oratosquilla oratoria
TATATTCACCAAAGATTATGCAATCAAATATGATATGTCTTTTATTCAACTCTGGTGGTTTTTATACAAGCGGATTTTTTTCCCTTACTCGGGAGGTAGCTAAAATCGAAGGCATAAATCCACTCCCACCCATTTTATCCCCCACATACTCTACTCCCATTTACCACCGCTCTCTCCCTACCTCTTTTCTTGGCTCTTCCTGGGTGACGGGTCATCCCTGCATCTCTCCCACTGCCCTGGTTTAGAAGCAATGCAGCAAGACACAGCGCAGCCACAGCAAAGTCGCTTCACTTAATCGGCGATCCCCTCCCTCCCCCCCCCCCCCGTCCCCTCATGCAGAAAAAGAAAAGACGGGGAGAAATCCCTTCGGACTGCATGTCATTCACAAAATATCATTCACACCTACTCTCTCCACCTCCACCCCCCACCCACCCCCTTCCATGCACCACGAAATCATCCATACACAACCATTCTTCACTCACCCCTATCTTTTGTCTTCTCCCTTCCTTCCTCAACAGACATTCCCCTCTTTCCCAATTCCCCTTTTACTCCATTCATCCATCTCATCCTTGGTCGTCCCCTCATGTTCACTCCATGTACCTCAGCCTTCCACACCTCTTTTACCAATCTTTCTTCGTTCATTTTTTCATGTGTCCAAACCTTCCCAATACTCTTTCATAAACCCTATCTCCCAACTCCCTTTTCAGCCCTGCTCTCCCCCTCAAATCTTCGTTTCTTACTCTAAGAAGTTTAGTAACCCCTATCACACTTCTCAGGCATTTCATCTCAAACACATTTAAACTCCTCTCTTCTTATCTTGTGTTCCATGATTCTGACCATACAGTGATGTCGGCACAATCACACCTTCACACTATCCCTCTTAGCATCCATTCCCAAATGTCTATTTCTCATTACACTTTTTAATCCCCCAATGCATTTACTTGCTGCTATCAATCTACATTCTACCTCGACCTCCAATCCTCCCTTTCCCACCACATTCGCATCCAAGTATCCAAAGATATCCAATTCCCCAGTCTCTCTCCCTTAATACTCGACTTCCAATTTGCTACCATGCACTCCCCTTGTACATCTCATAACCTTATTTTTACCAACATTCATCTCCAACTTCCTTCTTTCGCACACCTTCCCATACTCCGTCACTAACTTTCTTAATCCCTCCTCTGATCCTGCCACATGCACAGTGCCGTCAGCAAACAACAACTGGCTTATCTCCCACTTTTCTCCATTTTCTTTAACACTCTCCAATCCCTGGCCAATTATCTTTGCATTTACCTCTTGCGCCACCCCATCCATGTATAAATTAAACAACCAAGGTGACATAACACATCCCTGATGAAATCCCACCTTTATCTCAAACCATTCACTCTCTCCATTTCTAATTTAACACAGGCTCTACTACTCTCGTAAAATTTATTGTCTGCTCTTAACGGCTTTCCTCCTATCCCATATATCTGCAATACCTCCCACAGTGCCCTTTTGTCTGTCATCTCATAAGCCTTTCCCACATTCATAAAGGGCCAAAAAACATCTTAAAGCTTTCTCACATATCTGCTTTATCACAAAGATCCGATCCACGCAACTCCTACCTATCCCAAACCTACAATGCTCTTTACCAATTACTCCCTCTGTTCCTCTCCTAATCCTCTCAACCAGAAGCCTCCCATAAACCTTCACAACTACACTCAACAAACTGATCCCTCTGAAACTACTACACTCACACTTTTTCCTTTTTCCCTTGTAAAGTGGAACTATACAGGCACTCCTCCAGTCCTCCGGCACTCGACCCTCTCTTAGACAAACGTTAAACAACCTCACCAGCGAGTACACCATCACTGTACCTCCCTTTTTAAGACACTCCGCATGTCACCCATCCAACCCAGGTGCCTTTCCTGCTCTCATCATTTCAATAAGTGCTTTCACCTCATTTTTCCTTATTCATCCTTCATTTTCCTCACTCATCACAGTCATTTTCTTAGCGCTTCCCATTGCAGCTACCTTTCCCTTCATATCCTCCTTCACATTTACCAATTCCCATCTTAACAACCACAATTCACATTTTAACAACCACAATGCACTTTAATTCTAACCCATCAACATCGGGAGACCCAATGGAGGCCACATGCAGAAATTGAAATGCGGTACTGCCGAGGACTCGAACTCAGCGATCACATGACAAGTGTCGTAGTAACTTACCAACTACACTATCAAGAGATATCTCTCTTGATAGCGTAGTTGGTAAGTTACTACAACACTTGTTATGTGATCGCTGAGTTTGAGTCTGCGGAAGTACCGCATTTCAATTTCTGCATGTGGACTCCATTGGATCTCCCGATGTTGATGGCATAGAATTAAAGTATATTGTAGCTGTTAATATATATATATATATATATATATATATATATATATACTATATATGCAAAAAAATCACTAAGCACACGTGACAACAGTACTTGCACACAACCACTTTGAAAATAAAAGA
>NW_027467483.1:382500-387500 GCF_046742065.1 Oratosquilla oratoria
ATACTAGGAGTGTCACCAAGAATCAGAAATGCCGTCATGAAAAATGGAGTATACATCTACCTGCATATGTCACGATGTCATGCATATGACCATTACTGGGCATTGAGGTGTGGTAATTGTTCACGGTATGGTCATAAGACTGAAAAGTGTACCCAGCTAAAACCCCGATGCGGATATTGTGCCGGAGAACACAGGTCAAATGATTGCACCACGAAAGATAACTTGAAATGTTGCCACTGTGCAGATGCCGATAGGCCACAAACAGACCATTCAATATTTAACACAAAATGCCCAGCATTCTTAGAAGCCAAAAACCGAGTTATCCGACGCACAATGACATGTGAAGAGGATATAAATAAAAAAAACTAAGATTAGATTAGAATTCAACTGCTTCACTTTTAACAACCATGAATATATACAATTCCGAGGCTTAGCTATGGGATCTCCTCTCAGTGCCATTATGGCAAACCTTTACATGGAGTCACTTGAAGTAGATAAATACATACATATCATGGGAAGAGGAGCATCCTGGTTTCGCTACGTAGACGACGTATTAGTTATAGTACCAGAAAATACTAATTTGGATAAAAAACTTCGTAGGCTCAATAGTGTAAATAAGTACATAGAATTCACAGTGGAAAAGGAGATAGACAAGAAACTGCCATTTTTAGACACGATAATTCATCGTATTGACGGAAGTGCCAAATTTTCAGTATATAGGAAACCAACAAACAGAGAAGATTTTATTCATTACTTATCACGACACGACACAAGAACGAAATCTGGCATAATAATTGGCTTTTTCCTTAGAGCATTTAGAATTTGTAGCGAAGAATTTTTACACGACGAATGTAAACACATTACAGAGACGTTCAACCGCCTAAAATATCCACCGGGTCTCATACAAAAACTGAAAAATAAAGCCAAACAAATATGGAGAAGAAAAAACACAGTTACAGAAGAACAGAGGAAAGAAATTTTTTTTTAGAGGTTCCTTACTCCTCGAGAGGTGAATTAATTTCCAAATTTCTAGCGAGAATAGGGATGGAAGTCGTACACTCCTCAGGACAGAAAACACGGGACATTTTATCCAGTAACCAACACACGGAAGAGAAAAATGAAAAGAGCGTGGTTTACATGATTCCATGCGGTGGATGTGATGCAGCTTATTTTGGAAAAACTTCAAGAGGAATCACAAAAAGATTATACGAACACAAGAATGACCTGCGACACCACAGGACATCTAATTCGTTAGTAGTACACGCTACACAACACGGACATATGCCTAATTGGAACAACACCAAAATCCTACACACCGGTATGAAAAAGACGACAAGAAAAACTATTGAAGCTGCATATATCAATACTTTTAAATCAACCAATCATAGAGAAGGATTTGTAAATTTGGCACACACAACAGCAAGATTAATCATCGAGGGGGCACAAACGGCGGACTCTATCCCAAGGCGACCTGTGAGATGACCCGCTTAGTATATAGACAATGTATTCCAATTTGCCTGTACTATTATCTCTGAAGAAGACTCTCTCGAAACGTTAGCGAATAAAATACTTCTGCTCCATCCTGGAATTTACCTATACCTTTCTTGCCACACACACACACACACACACATATATATATATATATATATATATATATATATATATGATCTTTATTCCAAACCTATTCTATACACGTGACCTGCAGATATTTCCATTCAATCGACATAGTTTTTGTAATTATCAATTCTCAAGCAAATCCACCACGTCCAAGTGCCAACTCTTGGATAGGATTATATATATATACGTATATATATATATATATATATATATATATATATACATATATATATATACATATATATATATATATATGCAAAGTAGACCACTTGGAAAAAGAAACTAACGAAGCAGAGCGCTTTCGTATATTACATCTTCAGTGCAACAAGTACATAGTGATAGGAATACATAGACAATATATACATGATACAAAGGAACAAGGACAGTTTGATTAAGCGTAGCGACCAATTACCCCCTGGAGAACGGAAGGTCATTGTCAATTATCTTACGATGGTCGGGCGACATCAGGTCACAGTCGCCAAGGGTCACTGTTTCTACTAATTATATAGGGCGACATTAAGTCAATTCGTTGGATTACATTTTACCTGATATCATCTTATTAATTTCTTGACAAATGAAATTATCAAGTTTGTACAAACTTGATAATTTCATTTGTCAAGAAATTAGTAAGATAATATCAGGTAAAATTAGTAAGATAATATCAGGACGAACCCTTTTCACGCTTATCGCCATTGTAACTATGAGAGAATACGCTAATGGCAGCGACATCAAACCGATATAGTTACAATGGCGATAAGCGTGGAAGGGGTTCGTCCCGGTCCTTACCTCACACCACTGGTGGGCTGGTCCTTGAGTAATACAGGAATTCGGATCGCCGTAATAAGTGATCTTCCTTCCATCGGGAATCAGTTCGATTCCAGGTTTCAAGGATTTTGTAGTCTCTGTGGTGTAGTGGTCTAGGGCGCCGTACAGGTAATTTGCGGATAGCCGAGTACAGCGGGTTTGAGCCCCGCATGCAACTGTCATAAAAATTATCGGTTTGATGTCGCTGCCATTAGCGTATTTCTCTCATAGTTACAATGGCGATAAGCGTGAAAGGGGTTCGTCCCGGTCCTTATCCCACACCACTGGTGGGCTGGTCCTTGAGTAATACAGGAATTCGGATCGCCGTAATAAGTGATCTTCCTTCCCTCGGGAGTCAGTTCGATTCCAGGTTTCAAGGATTTTATAGTCTCTGTGGTGTAGTGGTCTAGGGCGCCGTACAGGTAATTTACGGATAGCCGAGTACAGCGGGTTCGAGCCCCGCATGCAACTGTCATAAAAATAATCGATATATATATGTATTATATATATATATATGTACATATATATATACATATATATGTATATATATACGTATATGTATATATACACGTATATATATATATATATGTATATTGATATGTAAATATATATATATATAGATATATATACATATATATATACATATAAATATATACATATCTATACACACACACACACACATATATATATATATTTGGATGATGGAGAACATAAACACAGGGGAAGGCTCGGAATGCTTAACGCGGTCAACAGCGATATTCAGTTCACCGTAGAAGAGGAACAAAACGGACAATTGCCCTTCCTAGATACGTTAATACGACGAGTGGAAAAAAACTGTAACTTTCTCAGTATACAGAGAGGAAACTAACAAAGAGGATTTAGTACATTACTTCTCCGCACATGATGATAGGACAAAGAGTGGTATAGTAATAGGATTTTTTCTCAGGGCACTACGAATCTGTAGTAATGAATACCTAGAAGGCGAATTTGATTACATTATGAAAACCTTTGACAAACTTGGATATCCAGAGGGAATGTTGAATAGAACAAAAAGAAAAGCAATAAATATTTACAATCGCGGAAAGAGAGAGAAAAATGATAAAAATAATACAAATTTTATATCAGTACCTGGCTCAGAAACGTCACCAATAATAGACAAATATTTAACAAAATCAGGTATGAACATAGCTAAAATAACTAACAAGAGGATAGGTGATTTAATAAAGACTTCTGAAAAGAGAACCAATTCCGAAAACAGCGTCGTATATAAAATCCCGTGCAATAGTTGCTCAATGGCTTATTTTGGCGAATCGTCAAGAGGATTAGAAAAAAAGAATTTATGAACATAAAAACGACATAAAAGCACATAGGACATCTAATTCTTTGGTAGTTCATGCGGAAAAATTCGATCATTTACCAAACTGGAGAGAAGCTGAAGTGCTACATAAAGGTTTTGATAAATTCACTAGAAGAATTGTTGAATCAGCATATATTTCAACTAATAATTCATCGAATCATCGAGGAGGGTTTATTAATTTAGCTAAAGAAACTAGTATTTTAATTCTAAAGCACGCCAGAAAAACCTTTCCCAAGTGTCCGAAAAGATAATTAGATTTAGTACATAAACTTAAATTGCAGTTCTACATACACTCTCTGAAGAAGTTCTACGCGAACGAAACGTTAGAGTGTTTAGGGTTCCGAGCCTTCCCCTGTGTTTATGTTCTCCATCATCCAAATAATTTTTTCTAAAATACTTATCCATATATATATATGTATATATACATACACATATATGTATATATACATATATATATATGTATATATATACATATACAAATACATATACATATACTTATATATACTTATACATGTACATATATATTTATGTATATATACATATATATATATATACTGTATATATATCATACATATATACAAATATACATATGTATATATATATGTATATATATATATATATATATATACATATATATTCATACATATATATACATATCTACATACATACACACACACACACACACACACACACACATATATATATATATATATATGTATATGTATATATATATATATATATATATATATATATATAGATAGATAGAGAGATAGATAGATATTAAAGCAATTAATTAGATAGGTAATAGAGAGTACAGAGATAGAGAGACATAACTCAATACATCTTAACCTATGTTTGATAGTGAGCACCAACCTGAGAACAACCACCAACAAGTGGTGGAGACAATCTGGGAAGCCCACCACAGTACCTTCTTCCAAAACCCGCTTCGTCCTTAGGCTAAGTCTTTTGGGAGGTTTCTATAACGACTAACTTCGAGTTCGATACTCCCCGCGGAGGAAAGAGAAACCCCTTAAGGAGCAGAAACGGCCATGGACCCGGACCTTAAAAACGAAGAACTTGCTGCAAAGGTCCGGGGGCGAGAGAAGAGAATAAAGAAATGGCCGAGCGTCTACAAGCGCTCCAAGAGAGGCTCCGGTGCAGAAAAGCCTCCTCGAAAGAGAACATCAATCGACGTGGAACCAGATGTTCTCCAAGCTGCTTC
>NW_027467483.1:392500-407500 GCF_046742065.1 Oratosquilla oratoria
GACACATTAGTAAAACAGAGAGATGAAGGCACATATGACACATCTGTGCACATAAAAGCATCTAATTCAGGACATTGCCTAAATGGGACTAGCGAATGTCCCCAAAGATACAAAGATTCTACCATCAGCGCTTATATTAGAAGAGCTCTTAGTCACTGTAATAATTGGGAAACAGTACATAATGAGTTAGAAAGAGCTTCTCAGACCCTTATGAATAATGGATTCGCCAATAAGGATATAGAGCGAATCACAAAAAGAACTTTAGACAAATGGTACCAGGACAAAAGCCACCCAGACAAAATCCCACAGGACAAAAGCCACCCAGACAAAATCCCACAGGACATTAAAGCCAAAAACCTGATTAAAATTTACTATAAGTCCTTCTTCTCCACAGCCTACAAAGAAGATGAAAGGGTTATGCAACAAATTATTAAAAGAAATATTAAACCTAAAGAAGAAAACTCTAAAGTACAACTGATTATATATTATCAAAATAAAAAGACATCTCAACTGCTATTAAAGAATAATATAAGAGAAAGTAAAAGTGACCTTCAGAGAACTCACGTCATATATAGGTACACGTGTAAACTTGGGAACTGTGCATCCCAACCTTCAAACTATATTGGCATGACAACAATGAAGCTCTCACGCCGGTTATCATACCACCTCTCTTCAGGAGCTCCCAGAAACCACCATCACTCTGCTCACAAAAGAAATTTAAATAAAGAAACTCTAATAGAAAACACAGAAGTGCTGGCAACAAATCAAGACCATAGAAGGCTACCTATCCTCGAAGCTCTCTTTATTAAAGAAACATCTCCCAATCTCAATATACAAACTAGGGATTTAGAAGCCCTCCCTAGCGTAAGGAGATCTAAGCCCACTGAAAGAAGGCACAATACTAATGACGTCACACAACAGCCGACCAATGAGGAAGTAGAATAGCTTGGGAGTCCCAGCCCAGCCCACTAGCCAATCAGAAGCCTCAAAATGTAATATCAGACTACCACCAACAATATATAAACACAATAATTCAATCAGACATTCACAGTCTAGCCACTGATGAAGCACTAAGTAGTGTGAAAACGCGTTCTGGCCAGTTTTTCACTTTGGTAAAGCCATGCCCAAAGTAACTGACAAAATAATGTCATATGGTGACATTATAAGACAACTTCCCGTGGAAGGGAAAAAGATTCTCAGAGAAAGAGAAAAGGCAGATAAAAAACTCTGCAATAATAATCTTGCCATTAAGTTTAACCATACATGCTTGAGAGAAAATCTCCTGCCCATATATACAATGAATATATATATATATGTGTGTATGTATGTATGTATATATATATATATATATATATATATATATATATATATATATATATATATATATATATATGTATATATATATATATATATATATATATGTTGAGGCATTGTGACAGGTTGGTGAAGGTGGGTGAGGAAGACATAAATCAGAGTCCAAGTTTATTTCTGACTAGTTTCGCACAAATAGGCTTCTTCAGAGAAATAATGTAACAAGGAGAAAATAATGCGAACATATATATGGGGCACTGAGGAGCTTCGGAGAGCTCACCCAGGATCGCCTCTGTGTATTGGGGATTTTGTCCTGTTGTCCGTTATTGAGGGGTCTTTGTTCCGGTGGCGTAATGTCCTAGTTATCCTGTTGTCCGTTACTGGGGGGTCTTCGTTCCAGTGGCGTAATGTCCTAGTTGTCCGTTATTGAGGGGTCATTGCCCCGGTGGCGTAATGTCCTAGTTGCTGTTGCTATGGCTGCGGTAGATTTTGTCCATTTGATGTCACCCGTTCTTTGGTTAGTATTTTCATTGGTAGCAATACATTACGCCACCGGAGCAAAGACCCCTCAATAACGGACAACAGGACAACTAGGACATTACGCCACCGGAACGAAGACCCCCCAGTAACGGACAACAGGATAACTAGGACATTACGCCACCGGAACAAAGACCCCTCAATAACGGACAACAGGACAAAATCCCCAATACACAGAGGCGATCCTGGGTGAGCTCTCCGAAGCTCCTCAGTGCCCCATATATATGTTCGCATTATTTTCTCCTTGTTACATTATTTCTCTGAAGAAGCCTATTTGTGCGAAACTAGTCAGAAATAAACTTGGACTCTGATTTATGTCTTCCTCACCCACCTTCACCATATATATATATATATATATATATGTGTGTGTGTGTGTGTGTGTTTGTGTATCTGTGTGTGTGTGTGTATACATATATATATACATATATATATACATATATATATATATATATATATATACATGTGCATATATATGTATATATATATATTCTGGTTGAAATCAACTGCACTAGTTGCTTTAACAATCTTCAAGACTGTATTCTTTAATTTGGAGAATATTTTCCTATTAGCAACTGAGAGGGACTAGAAGTAGTCATTCATGACTCTCAAAAGAATATACGCAGTATATGCCAACTGGTATATTTTTGCATAGTAATAGTATTGAACAACTATTGACTCCACCGAAATTATAGTTTTTTGCCTCGTCGTGAGGCGTCTTCAGGGTGAGGACTGCTATGTTAGGATGCTCTGCCATGTTGAAAGGTCTTCCAAGGAATAATGACTGCTAATAATAATAATAATTAAGGATAGGTAAGTAAGAAGTGTGGGAGCAAGGGGGGGGGGGAGGGGTGATAGATGAAGGTAAAGTATTTAAAGTGAAGGAAGTGTGAGTTTGAAAGTGTGGGGCGGACCCACTTGCATGGTTTATAAGTATATATAAGGTCATCCTATCTATGCTCAGTCAAAAAATTTCCTTATCTATCTAATAATAAATATTTGGTGTGAAGGAAGGACTTATTTCTGGTTGTGCATTTTGTGTTAATTTTAAGTTTAGAACAGTTATTTATGATATGATTATTGATATGAGTTAATATAAGTCCTTCCTTCATTGTATGCATAATAATAAATTTACAGGAGTTGGGAGCAGGTGTGATTCTATATTTGGCTTTGTGCCTTGATAATTAAATTAGATTAAGTATTAGTTGGGGTTTCGTTTTATTTATTTAAGGTTGTGATTATTAGGAAGTTGTATCATATCTGCTCTCAATTGAATTATTTAATTAATAGTTTTTTTTTTTTTTTTTTTTTCTTTTTATAAAGGGAGGTCACGTTTAGTGGTGTTGGCTAGTGTGCCTATGAATTCTAGTTTTGGTGTTATGACTAAGTATTACACACATATCCTGTGGATATGTGTGTTTGTGTGAGGCTATGTGCCTTATGTGATATAATGATGTTGATTGACGTTAATTTCTATACGTAACTTCCTTTTTTTTTTTTTTTTTTTATCAGCTAGTGGCCGTGGTTATGGCGGAAATCAGGATGTTAACCTAATATGGTTTTTAGTCTGGGCCAGTTTATGTGGTCATGAATGTGGGGGTGGGGGTATTATATCGTGTGTTACTATATTGTTCCATGTTTTGCTACTCAGTCGTATGAGTCGTGAGTGTACAGTTTCTATTTTTGCTGTTATGTGGAGTTGTTCTTGTGTTTCTAGGTATGGTGGTTTGTGTTGTAATATTCTCCTTAATGTTGTGTTTTGTAGTGTTTGCATGGCTTTGATGTTTGTGTGTGTGCTAGTGACTGATTATTGGTGGGTATTCTAGTTGTGGTCGTGCTAGTGTCTTATAAAGTTTTATTTGTGTTTTTTTTCGTTAGTCCTCTGAAGCGTCTTAGTCTGTTGAGTGTATTTTTTGTGGTATGTATTCTATTTTTGATGTGGTGTTTTATGCCTTGTGTGTTAATGGTGAGGCCTAGGATATGTGCTTGTCTGTTGTATGGTATTATGTTGTTGTTTATTTTTATTGGTGTTGGATTGCGTGATGAAATGGGTAGTAATTGGAATTTGTTTGTGTTTGTGGATAGTTTCCATTGTTTTTCGTATGTGTTGATTTTATTAATTTCATGTTCTGTCTTTCTGGCAAGCATGTATTTTCCTGTAGTGTTAGGGTATGTGATTATTTGTGTGACGTCGTCTGCGTATTGTATAGTGTAGCTTCCGTGTGAAGGTGGTGGTATGTCTGATGTATATAGGTTAAATAGTGTTGGGGAGAGAACGCTTCCTTGGGGTACTCCGCTTTGGAGAGGGAAGGGTGGTCCTATGTGGTGGTTTATTTTTATTCTTGCTGTTCTGTTGTCTAGGAAGCTACACAGTGTTTTCGTGATGGTGTCTGGAAGTTGTGTTTGTATGATTTTGTATTTAAGGCCTTCGTGCCATACTTTGTCGAAGGCCTTAGAGATGTCACGTGAAATTATGTTACATGCGTGTTTGTGTCTTTGTGCGTCTGCAATTATTTCATATAAAATGGCGAGTGCTGTATGTGTTCCTTTGCCAGGTGTGAATCCGTGTTGGTTAGGGTTTAACATGTTGTGTTCGTGTAAGTGTGCCATAAGTCTGTTTGTGATTAGTCTTTCGTATATTTTTCCAGGTGTTTCTAGTAGTGATATTGGTCTGTAATTTTGTATTTGGGTGGTGTTTTTGTTTTGTTTCGGTATGAATGTAATGATTGAGTTTTTGAATGTTTGTGGAAAGTATCCTAGGCTGAGTGTTTCGTTGTAAATGTCTGTGAGTAATTGTATTGTTATGTTTGGTAAGTGTGCGAGTATTTGTTTTGTGATGCCTGATTGTCCTGGAGCTTTGTTTTTGGTGTGTTTGATTATGGTTTTAACGTCTTCTAGGTATATGGGTCCTCCGATGTAGCTGTCAGTGTCTAGTCTATTTAAGTCTATGTTTGCGTAGGGTTGTGTTTGGTGGTGGAGCTGCGTTATGTGTGTGAGTATTTTTGTTTCATGGTTTGTGTCGAATTGTGTGTTTTCTGCTGGTGTGATTTGGAAAATGTTTTGCCATACCTGTCTGAATGCGTGTTCTTTGTCTTTGTCGTCGTGTAGTTTTTCGTTGTTGTGAGTTATGTAGGGTAAAGTGTTAGTCTTAGATCCTTGTAGTCTCTTTATTGTGTTCCAGAAGTCTTGTGTTTTTTTTGGGTTGAATTTGATGTTTGAAATTAGTTTGTTCCATGTTTCTTCATAGTTTCTTTTGTGTTCTTCTAGTATCTGTGTTTGTAGTTGTTTAATTGTTTGTGATATGTGTGGAGTCCAGTTGTTTTCATTTATGGCTTTGTTTTTTATGTTGTTTGCTTTCCAAACTAGTTGTTTTAGTGTTTTAGATGTTTTTGGTGTGGGTAGTTGTTTGTAGTGTATTGTAGGGATGCTCTGTGTGATTGCATTGTCTATTAGTTTGTACCAGTTTTCTATTTTTTCGTCTATGTATTGTGTGTTTTTTGTTTGGATGTTTGTGTTGTTTTGTGTTTCTGTGTTGTTGTATTCTTCTGTAGTTGTTTCTAGAATTGTTTTGAATTTCTTCCAGTCTGCTTCTTTGAATAGTAGTCTAGGTGGTGTGGGGATAGTTATCGCTGTGGTGGAGAGTGTCAAATGAAGTGGTATGTGGTCTGATGATGTTATGTCGCCTGGGTGTATTCTGTATGTAAAGTGGTGGTGTCGGTTGGTGAATACCATGTCTGGGTTGCCTGTTCCGTTGTTTGCGAAGTATGTTGGAAAGTCTGGACCTAGGAAGGTGAGGTGGTTTTGTGTTATCAGTTGGTGTATACTTTTCCCTACGTGATTGTTGTATGTGTGTTTCAGTGTTTTATGTTTTGCGTTGAAGTCTCCTATGATGTATGTAGGTTGTGGTTTTTGTGTGATTTTAAGAATGTCTTGTGTTGGTAGGTATGGTCTTCGTGGTGGGAGGTATGTTGTGGCTATGATGATGGGTCCTTTGTTTGTGTGTAGTTCAATGGCTAGCATGTCTTCGTCAAAGTCATCTAACAGTTTGTATTTTATGTTACGTCTTATGGCTATTGCAATTCCTGCGTTGTCCTCGTTGTATGTGTTGTGTGTGTGTGTTGTAATTGAATATCTTAACTGTGTGTTTCCCTATAGAATTGAGTAGTATGATGTCTGGTGTTTGTGTTGTGTAATGGTTGCATAATTGGTTTCTCCTGTGAAATGTCCAGTGTTGTACGTTGTGTTGTATTATGTGTATTGTGTCCATGTTTGTTTGGTTTATTGGCTGTTGACTGTCCAGTGAGGTGTGTCTGTTGGTTTGTGTTTGCGGGTGTCGTAGAATCCTTGTTGTGTCTTTTTATATCTTGCTTCAGTCAGTCTTTGTATGGGGGCCTTTGTCAAGTCTATTAGTCTTTGTGTAATCATGGTGTCTACAGTCTCTTCTGGAATTTCCTTCGTGTATATGTATTTGATCTTGTTGGTTCGGAGAAGTGTGTGTGCATTTTGGTGTATCTCTTCGTCTGTCATGTTTATTGTGGTGGGTGTTATTATCTGTAATGTTATGTCTGTGTTCTGGTCAGTTGTCTTTGATTTTGTGGGTTGTTCAGTTTCAGTTGTTTGTTCTGTGTTCAGTGGTCTTTTGTTTCTCTGTTCCTCTGTTTCCATTGCCTCAGGTTGTGTGGGTGTTGTGTTATTTAGCATGTTAAGTATGGCTGATGGTTTGATAACTGAGGGTGGGATTATGATAGTGGGGAGTCCATTGGCTTTGTAATATGCATCAATTGTCTGTTGGTATGTTCCCGGTGTTGCAGCTTCGGTTATGTTAGCATGTATGATGGCAGTGTTTATGACTGTGAGATGTTTGAGGGTTATAGGGTTGGGTGTTGGTGTGTGTGATGACTGAGTAGCATTACCTGTCGTTATGTTTGCATATGTAATGTTAGGGTGTGTGGTTGTGTGTGGCTGCTCCCTGATTTCTTGGGATTTCTTCTTAATCAGCTGTTTCTTCACCGGACATCTTGCTGCATATGTAGGATGGTCTTGTCCGCAGGCTATACATTTCTTTAACGCGTTGTGGCAGTTGTTGATTCGGTGGTTGGTGGAGCAGCAGCCGGAGCAAATGGTGTAGGTGTCTGGGTGTGTGCAGTGTCTGAGTGTGTGTTCGTAAGAGTAACAACGTGTACATTGGGGGAGTTGTATAAAGGTTTCTTGTGTCAGTGAGTGGGGGGAAGGATTGGTTGAAGATGAGTAATCCTGATTCTAGAGTTCTTTTAACCATGGCCGATGTTTCAAGTTTAATTTTAATGATGGACTTTGTTGTCTTTAGTTTGATGACAGAATTGACTTTGATGTTGTTTAGTCGTTCGACTTCATTCTTGATATCTGCCAATTCCCTTTCGTGTATGTGTTCATCGACGTGCTTGATGATCAGGGTCCTCTTCGCATTGAGTTCTGGTGGGTCAATTACGTCCAGGCCTTCATTAGCAAAAGTGGCTTTGTTGGTTTTCTTCGTTAATTCCTCGATGGTGGAATCGTCCGCGATGATGGTGTGAAGGGGTCCGCTTGTGTAGAGTTTATGTATGTGAATGTTGAGTGCTGACAGAGTTTTCCAGATTGCGTTTCTCTTGGTCGTCCCGGTGGTTGGCCGGGTTTCCTTAATTTTGAGACGGCCCATTGCGCCGAGGCACTGGGCTTGGTGTGTGTGTGTGTTCAGTAGTGTGTATGTGTCAGAGTTCGAAAGTGAAAATGAAGGAAAAAGAGGGAAATAGTATGAGGGAGGGGGGGGGGTTCGTAGGGGTACGGTCTGTGCTCACTTGTTCATGAATGGCCTAACGGAGGTTAAGGGGAAAGCGCCACGTTGGCTGGTGCCCTAGTGCCTATCCGCAGCGTAAGAAACTCCTTGGCTGCCTATTCGTCGAGCCTATGCCGGTCCGCTGTAGTAGCGGGAAACCGGAACGATGGGGGTTCCCTCCCCACCCAGTCGACTGAGCAAGTTTTACAGACCAGCAAGGGCTATGCTCAGTCGAAAGGGGGGTTATCTAGGGCATACACCGTCAGAGCGAGAAGGCTAGAGATGCCCTTAGCTCGGGTAACGGTTTTCAGCTTGATTGTAGACGTTCACTGCGTTGTGGGAGTTCTTCAGGAGAGGTCCGTTCGCGGTGGTGTCTGGTTGCCGAATCCCAATGACTGCTGGTTGGGTGGGCTGGCTTATAAGGCGGTGTAACAGCTCAGCCTGCCTAGCTCAGACGGATTACTGGCCCCTCATTGGCCGAGAAGGAGCCAAGAGGGTGTGATTTTGTCTGGAAGCTCTAGCCTGAGTTGCTACTGCTCTGGTTACTGGTCCTAGGCGCTGATTAGCTACCTGAACATGTTGCATTGTTTGTGGGGCTGCCGCTGTCTAAGGGCTTGTTGCCCCTGGAAGGTGTTATAGTCTTCAGAGGGCGCACGGAAGGGACTATAAAATCGGCACCGTTTGGTCCAGTAGTTTCTGTAGGGGAGGCCTCATGTTGAGTATTTCATTGAAATGCTGGAAAATTGACCCCTGGTTTCTATGGGATTGTAGGCGACGTCGCAGTGTAGAGGAGGTCCTACCAATGTATGTGCTGGAGTCGTCGCAGCGGTCCTCCTGACATGAAGATTTGTAAACAACATTGGTGGTAGCCTCACTCGGGGTCCTGAGTGCTGTGCTTTTCCTCATTATCAGGGAACTCATGAGGTTAGGTTTGCAGAATATTCTAAAGTCTATGATGGCATTTCAATTAGCTGGGGTGACTCCTCTCTTGATAATATTCCTAAGGGCATCACACTCCTCGTGGTACCCATCACGAAAAGAATTTTGGTGATAAATGGTGATTTTCTCCTTGGGCGGGGTGGGCAACTGAGCCGGGTCTGCAAAGTGGTCCAGTTTTTTTTCTGTATAATTTTCTCGATGAGATGGTCTGCATAGCCGTTGTTGGTGAGGAGCTGGCGGATACGGTCGAGTTCTCTGTGGATCTTAGTCCAGCTACTGCAGTGGGTAAGGGCCTTCTTCACATAAGAAGATATCACGGATATTTTGTATGAGACAGGACATTCGCCCCTGGTATTAAGGCAGCCTTTGCTGCCTCCACCAGTGTGTGTGACCTTGAATACCCTGAGGTCTTTTGGACCTCGTGGGACTTTGTTCTTGATTTTCAGGGCCTCAACTGCTGCATTCCATGGCTTCCTCATCAGAGGGAGGAGTGTCGACTTCCATGGGTTCTCAGCATCTGCAGGATCTGCCGGAACCACGTGAGTTCTCTCCTCGTCGAGGTCTTCGTGGCTAACGAGGAAGACTGTCTTGTTAGCGCACCTGAAGAATGTCTCGGGCTCTCGATCTTTTCCGTTGACTATAATTCCTCGTTTTTCTGGTCAGCCGTGTGACGAAGTCCGTGGATCTCTTTAGCGAGGCGGAGCCGTGCGAACAAAGAAGAGTAACAAGGTAGATTTTGTGTTGTTGGTTTACGTGTATTTACCTAGTTGTATCTTACGGGAAGGGGAGCTATGCTCGTGATGTCCCGTATGTGTGTGTGTGTGTGTGTATGTGTTGTATACTACTAATACTACTGATAATGATAATAATGATAACAATAAAAACAATAATAATAAATGTAATGAAAAGAACTAATAATGTAGATTTTGTTGTTGGATTACGTGGGTGTGTTGTATACCGTTACTGCTACTACTACTACTACTACTACTACTACTACTAGTACTACTACATTTTTTTTTATTAAAAAGACACGACCTCCATCCTCGTGGAACTGTATGGTGGAAGCAGCAGGGTCTGTCTCCCACAGACACAGTTCATTGGCCCCTCTCCCGCCAATGACTGTGGTCGACGACCCTTTTATTTATCTATTTATTTATTTATTTATTTAATGATGCCTAATACAAAAGTTAATTTATCCTACTGTCAATCACCGTCTACTCAAAATCTAAGTTTTGTATATGTGCTGATTTGGGCGGTGGGGACCTGGTACCTCTCAGGCATAGAAGGGTTGATCTTAGGAGTGAGAATGACAGTCTACATCTCATCCATGAAACAATGATGATTTTTGGTTGTTGTTTCTTTTCAGCCATCACCTCAGCCAGCCAAGCGTAGAATGCCTTTGCTCTAGGACCCATCCCACCTGAAGTCGTAAAGGTTATAGGAGTGAATGAGCCCTGGTCTACATTCTGTATGCGCTCTTCGTACATCCTGATCTTCTCATACTCGTTCCGGGAGTGGGATGCCTCAATAGTTAGGTTGCTGTGACATGGGGCCAGCGGATCAAATATTAGCATGTCAAAGAAACCCAATTGTCCCCGTGTCTAGAAACCTCTTGCGTTGACATCCACTCTTGCTTCATCTGATGTGTTGGACGTGCGGTATCTGAAGTTCTCCCCTCCTAGTGGGAGTAGTAATGTTGGTTCGATAGTCACATCCTTGCACTTTACTCCCACTGAAGCATTGCGAGGAACATCATCACCAGTTTGACTGGCAGGGCGCTGATTCTCTGCCCTGATTTACAAAGGATTACAAAGGCGGAGCATACCGACATGAGACATGGTCCATATCAAGGTCGGATGCGAAAAAATCATAATAATGATAAATAACAAAATCAATGAATATATAAATGAATAAATAAAAAATATAATAATGTAAATAATGAATAAAACACATAAACAAGTGCATAGGCATAATTAAATTATAAACAAACAGGTAGATAGTAAATAGCAATAAATTGACATACAACTAATAATGAATGAGAATCAAGCAAATAATAATAAACATACAAATGATAAAAAACAAAACAAATAATATGAAATAGATGATAATCATTACAGCATCTTGCTTTTTATTAATTACTTTTTACCTGTTTGGTTATTATTTAACTATATATGTGCATTTATCTATTTCATTATTTATATTATTATAATTTTTTATTTAAGTGAACATTAAGGGAGAGCGACTGGAGGAAGTGGATAGTTTTAGATACTTGGGTGCAAGTGTAGCAGGAAAAGGTGGAGTGAAGGTGGAGGTAGAATGTAGATTGAGAGAAGCGAGTAAATGCCTTGGTGGTTTAAAGAGTGTAATGAGAAATAGACATTTGGGAATGGATGCGAAGAGGAGACTGTATGAAGGAGTGATTGTGCCAACAGCACTGTATGGGGCAGAAATGGTAAACATAAGAGAAGAAGAGAGAAGGAGTTTGAATGTGTTTGAGATGAGGTGTCTGAGAAGTATGGTGGGGGTTACTAGGCTAGATAGAGTGAGAAATGAGGAGGTGAGGAGGAGAACAGGGGTGAAAAAGGATTTGGGAGAGAGGGTTGATGAAAGAATATTAGGATGGTTTGGACACATGGAAAGAATGAGTGAAGAAAGACTAGTAAAAGAGGTATGGAAGGCAGATGTGGAGGAGTGAACATGAGGGGACGTCCTAGGATGAGGTGGATGGATGGGGTGAAGGGGGCTTTGGGGAAGAGGGGAATGTCTGTTGAGGAAGGAAGGGAGAGGACGGAAGACAGAGGTGAGTGGAGAATGGTTGTATATGGATGATGTTGTGACTGCATGAGGAGAAATGGGCGGGGGGTGGGGGTGGGGTAGTATGTGTGAGTAAATTTTGACGCAGCCCGAAGGGATTTCTCCCCGTCCTCTCCTTATATGCAAAGGGGGACGGAGAGGGGGGGTCGCCGATTAAATGAAGCGGCCTTGCTGTGGATGTACTGTGTCCTGCGACACTGCTTCTGACCCAGGGCGGTGGGCAGGGTGCAGGGATGACCCGTCATCCAGGAGGTGCTCAGATGAGAGGAAGGGTGGGAGGGGTGTGGAGTGTATTTAGGGATGAAATGGGTGGGAGTGTTTTTATGCCTTTCCCTTTTTGGCTACCTCCCTTGGAAGGGGGAAAAAGCCTTGGTATATGTATGTATGTATGTATTATCATAATGATTATTTATTTATTTATTTATTTTATTTTATTTCATTTTATTTTTTTATCAGACCTAGTTATAGACCGAAAGGTCTCCTGTCATCATGCTCCGCCTTTGTAATCCTATGGAAGCGTGGGAAGAATGAGGCTAACCCGACGGAGTTCCCGCGTTCCTCTCCAAGTGGACCATATGTATCCATTCGAATACCTCTTTCGCTACTTCCCTGAAGACAGGCTCATCTCCCGTCGTACGGAGCGCCCTTGGCCTGCACACTCTCCAGACCTATCCCCATTTGGATTATTTTCTGTGGGGATACCTAAAAGACAGGGTCTATGCTAACAATCCCCTAACCATTGCTGCGCTCAAGAATAACATTCGAACAGAGATTAGAGAATTTCCCATGACATGTTGGACAGGGTCATTACATGCTTCAATGTACGAGTAGCCACAGTGATTCAACGACAAGGAACTTTGGTCGACCACATCATAGGATATTGAGCTGTGCTCGCAAAATGGTGGTATACGGGGGAAAATTATTACAGCACACAAAACTTACATGTCTGTAAGACAGGTCTATGAAAAAATGGAAACTTTTCCTTTCAATAAGAAGTGCTACTTTATCACGAATGAATACATCTTTTTGGACCACCCTATATATATATATATATATATATATATATATATATATACATATATATATATATATATATATATATATATATATATATACATATATATATGTATATATATATATATGTATATATATATATCTATAAATGTGTGTGTGTGTGTGTGTGTGTGTGTGTGTATGTGTGTGTGTGTGTGTGTGTGTATTCACTTGGTCTTTGGATCACGTGTTGGACTCGTGGTCGACAGCTATTTCCCTCCTGGAAGAGAGCTCAGAGCTCGTAGGTTCGATCTATGGGTAATGCTATGACCTTGCACACACACACACACACCCAACTCCCCGCCCACGAGAGTCAGATTAACGACCCGAGGCGCAGCGGTACCGAAATAATTTCGGCCCTGGGCAGGATTCGAACCAAGAACTGCGGGCCACTATGGTGGCAGTTCAGCGCTCTACCAACTACGTGTGTGTGTGTGTGTGTGCTTGTGTGTATATATAAAGCATTTGACACTGAACAGAAGACACATATGCCTCTAACTCTCTCACACATAGAAGCTACCTGCAACTCACTATTTCGTATCTTCACACAAATGTCTAGATGATTGAAAAACTACAGTACAAACCATAACTTTAAAAAAGTTATTTACTTTTAGCATCAATTCTTTACATGAAAAGGCTTTAGTGTGGATACTGGCCTCCGTGAAAACAGCAAGTCCCGCTTGCAGTGTCTGGAGGCTGTCTCGGGTACAACTCCCAGCATGCTGTGTCAGCAACGGTCCCTGAACGTTCAGTAGCGAAATTTGAGCTCGATTTTGTGAACAGACCTGAGAGAATATGAAAAATCAAACATTGTGGGAAATGTGAGAAATTATATGTACCGGTATATATTTTTTTATTTACTGATTTATTCATCATATTGACTAAGTCATGTCTTCATCTAATCTCTGAATTTATCTCTGGGCATCAAAAACTGTCGTAATCTGGTATTTGTACTTATCAGTTTCTGTGACCATGGCATTAGGAATATACAAAAAAATCATTCTTATTTGAGCTGTTGTCAATTGTGGCTGGATTTGAATCACTGACTTTTAATTCTAATTTGGTTTGAACCATCATTGAAATAAATACGGTTAATTAATCTTGACTGATTATTATTGATTGATTTATTTGTTTATAGAAAAACTAATGCAAATAAAGAAAATATTTTCATTTTAAAGCTATTCATCTTTTGTTCTTTTTCTGTGATAGATTATAGATTACATGTGACGTCATGGGTTGATTTTGTGACATCATGGGCTCTTTGCGACTTCATGATCTGAATGTGGCATCATGGATGTTGTCACGCATTAACCCTGAGACGTCACATTGTTGACACTATGACGTCATGAACTGACGTCACGAACTGAATGGCATCACGCTTTGACCGTGTGACGTCACGAACATGACCTTATGACGCCATATATTAACCGTTTAACATCACAGTTGAACCCACCCCCGTTGACATAGTAACATTATGACGTCACGAACTAACTCTGTGACGTCACAAATTGACCACAGGCACGTTCCTACCCCATCACCTCTGTTCACCACCATGACTGAGGCCACGGTCACAATAGTCAAAGGAATGGTTGGAGTCCAACGAATGATCTGGATTTCGTCCAAAGATTTGGAGTGTAACCCTAGCTTTAAACTGCGGTTACACTCCAACCCTGGACGGAATCCAATTGAATCATTGAAATCCAACCATTCCGTTGACTAGGGTAACCGTAGTTTAATGTGTCGGGAATTAATCCCGACAAAGGCATTTTTTTTGAGTAAATAAGTTATCATTACAATTTAATATAGATACCTGTGGTTACGGTCTCAGATAATCTAATGAAGTGATAACTAGGATTAGGATTAAGATTGAAAAACAGCAATTAAGCATATCAACCTGTATAAAATCTATATTCTAGAATACTTATTTGAAACCATGTATAACAAATTATACTTTTTCCTTTTAGATATAGTGGACTATCACTTTTGTTTATATATACGAAAACATTATATGAGATATCATGCAAGAAACTCGACGCCGTAGTTCCATCGAGCATGTAGTTACCGATATATAATTTTCATGATTAATCTTTTTATTTACCACTTGGTGACTTCTCCGTCTTGAGTATTGGTTCTGGTGCATCACCCATCTCTTATTCCATGTATAGGGATTATCTTTTATATGACTGTATCGTGCAACATTTCGCTTTAGTTGAGGTGAAGTTGTACCTTTGGCAATGAGAGGTCAAAAGTCACTAGGCGTTCGGCGCGACGTCGGAGCCCTGGTACGTAGTCTGAGACACGATTTGAAATCAGACAGAACGTGATTGGGGAGTGATATGAAAATTATCCCCAATCACAGCCCTCGTATAAACCTAATAGTGTGAAGTGTAAATGCGACTAAGCATATGCTAAACCAAAGTGAGGGGACGCGTTCTATGAGGGAACCAGTCTCCCCTCAACACACCTTCATCCTCGAAGGCGAGTTTTGTGGCGAGTTGAAGCGATTCGACGATCCCGTCTTGGTAATGGGAATCCGATGCTGTCAATGAGTGGGTAAA
>NW_027467483.1:410000-412500 GCF_046742065.1 Oratosquilla oratoria
AGGTAAATATGTGGATCAATAACAATAGATAAATAGAAATGAATAGATAGATGAATAAGAATAGATAAGTTGGTAAATGAATAAAGACAAATAGAAATAAATAATAGATAAATAAAGATGAATAAATAAAATGATATATAGATAAATTAATTATGAATTAGAAATAGATTTACAATGAAATAGATAAATAGATCCATAAACTGGAATGGGGAAATAACAATAAGAAAACATGCTAAAGAATGAATATAAGATATTAATTTTTAACAGTATTCTTCCAGTCGATATCATGGTTGTGCTGCTGAAAGTAACCTGCCCTACAAGGAACCTGTTAATGTCCTCACCTATTTAAGCATTTTATCACGTTTCTGTGTACACACACACACACACACACACACACACACACACGTAAACCAACAACACAAAATCTACCTTGTTAGTCTTCTTTGTTTGCACGGCTCCGCCTCGCTGGAGAGATCCACGGACTTCGTCACACGGCTGACCAGAAAAATGAGCAGCCAAAGACGACGGATAAGATCGAGAGCCCGAGGCGGCAACACCAGAAGAACCATCGTCTTTTCTTCAAGAGTTTCTGTCTCCGAAGCGGCCACTGCCCAACTCATCGAGACATTCTTCAGGTGCGGCAACAAGAAGGTCTTCCTTGTTAGCCACGAAGACCTCGACGAGGAGAGAACTCACCTGGTTCCGGGCAGATCCTGCGAATCAATGGAGGTCAACCCTCTTCCTCGTGAAGATGAAGCCTTGGAAGTCGACACTCCTCCCTCTGAAGAGGAAGTCATGGAATGCAGCAGCTGAGGCTCCGAAACTCATGAGCAAAATTCCCACAAGGCCCAACTGACCTCAATGTTCTCAAAGTCACACACATTCGTCGAGGTGCCATGGCTTCATCTTCACGAGGGAGAATGTCGACTTCCATTGGTTCGCAGTATCTGCAGGATCTGCCCGGAACCAAGGGAGTTCTCTCCTCGTTGAGGTCTTCGTGGCTAACGAGGAAGACCTTCTTGTTGCCGCATCTGAAGAATGTCTCGACGAGTTGGGCAGTGGCCGCTTCGGAGACAGATATTGTTGAGGGAAAGACGATGGTTCTTCTGGTGTTGCCGCCTCGGGCTCTCGATCTTTTGCGTCGTCTTTGGCTCCTCATTTTTCTGGTCAGCCGTGTGACGAAGTCCAAGGGTCGCTCCAGCGAGGCGGAGCCGTGCCAACAAAGAAGACTAATAAGGTAGATTTTGTGCGTGCGTGCGTGCGTGTGTGTATGTGTGTGTGTGTGTGTGTGTGTGTGTGTGTTGTATACTACTAATAATGATAATAATAATAATAGTAATAATAATAAAAACAATAATAATAAATGTAGTGAAAAGAACAGAGTGTGGATATTGTACTTATGGAGGATTTAAGGAGAGAATGCTTGACTATAATGAGTCATGTTTGTCTCAGCATCTTGGAAAGCATGTAAGAGAGGTCAGATTTAGGAACCACAAGGTATCGTAAATTCGGCATTTCTTCACGTTCTTTTCTCTGACTGGTTTTAATGGCTTTTCGTAATAACATCCCTAGCATGCCCTCTGGGTATATTAGGTTCCTGAATGCAGTGTTCATGTATTCATTTTCCCCCTGTAAATACTCTTCGCTGCATATTCTAAGAGCCCTAAGATAAAACATAAAAGTGACTCCTAAATTAGTCTTTTCGTCATGTACACTAAAGTCCTCCTTGTTTGTCGGTTTCCAGTGTATCTTGAACCTAGCGCTGATACACATATGTAAACATACCTGCAAAACTAGTCAAGAATAAACTCAGACTAAGACTCCTGTGTTTCCTACTCCACTTACGTCATATATATATATATATATATATATATATATATCAGGGTATGACAGTTGTCCCAACTTATTCCTACAATGCTGTTCAAAAATTTGGTGCCAAATATTTTAGAGATTCACACATATTTGAGTTAGCATTTGGCAAGTCACCTATTGGTAGACAATTTGGTTTCCTTGAATTTATTAATACAAACATAAATTACAATTCTTTCAAGGTATGCATTATGACATTTTATCACATATCCATATTCACTTATTTCTCAACAGCAATAAACCATGATTTTTTTTCAGAGCCAGATGATCTTTTACGCTGATTGGGAACATAGCATCTGTCATTTTCAACTACTTGAAGAACTTCTTGAAAAGCCTCTCATCTCCAGCAACATTGACAAAGTCATGACATAGCTTTACACCTTACTCTGCTGCCTCATTGATAACTTGAAACTTGTTCACAATCCGATCTATGTTTAGGTAATCGTCATGATCTGTCTATTCACTGGTTGGTTTATAGAGAAACTGACAAGGCATGCCTAGAATAATAAAGAACCGGCTTGAATCAGGTCCAGCTAGATCTAGCAAGTTAGCGTTACTTTCTGGGACCCTAGGGGGAAGATGTGGCTTACCATAGCCACCATGATCAAGTCCCACTCTCTTTGTAACTCCC
>NW_027467483.1:417500-420000 GCF_046742065.1 Oratosquilla oratoria
TGATCGTCCTTGTCTGAATCCAAATTGCCTTGGATTTAGTACGTTGTTTTTTTCCAAGTATTTTACCCATCTACTTTTGATAATTCTTTCACAAATTTTTGCTATTGTACTTGTTAGAGAGACTGGTCTATAGTTGGTAGGTTCTTCTTTATTTCCTCCTTTATATATAGGTACTATATTTGATTTTTTCCAATCTTCTGGAACTTTTCCTTCTTTTAAGGAACTGCTTATTATGCTATGTATTTTGTCTGCCAGTTCATTCCTGCATTCTTTCAGAATCCAGTTTGCTATTTCATCTGGCCCATGCGATTTTCTGACATCAAAATTACCCAAGTGTGTCAATATTTCATTCTTTGTTACTTCTATTTCTTCCATAGGGGGGACTTTTTCTTTCCACTCAATCTCTTCAGGTTGTATATTTTCCCTTGTAAACACTGATTTAAAATGTTTGTTCATAATTTCTGCCATTTCCATTTCCTCAGTGTATTCAACTCCTCCTTGTCTTAATTTCTCCAAGTCTTGTTTGTTTTTCAGTTTATTGTTTACAAATCTGTAGAATAGTTTTGGTTGATCTTTACACTTTTCTATAACATCTTTTTCATATTTTCTTTTTTCCTCTCTGCACTTTTGTACATATTCATTTCTATAACCAGTATATATTTTCCATTTTTCAGGTCTTCTGTCTTTTTTCCATCTGGTCCAGGCTTTGTCTCTTTTGTCTTTTAACTCCCTACAACTTTTGTTGTACCAGCATTTTACATATTCTTTTTCTTGTTTTTGTCTTGGGACATACTTTTCCACTCCTTTTTTGTATATTTTTGTCAAAATATTCCATTTCTCTTCCACTGATGTTTCTTCTTTGTATATTTCTTCCCAGTTTTCTTGTTGGAAGAATTCTCTTATTTTATCAAAGTTTGTTTTTTCATACATCATTCTTCCTTTTCTATATTGTTCATTTCTTTTCATATATTTTTCTTCATTAAGTTCCAGTTCAATCAATATGTGGTCACTTTTACCTATTGGTGTTTTATATTCAATCTTGTCCACTATTCTAGGTTCAGATGTAATTATTAAGTCTAGTCTCGATGGTTCTTCTTCATTTCTATACCTAGTGTTCTCCTGTATCCATTGTGTCATTGAATGGTCAGTAATCATCTCAAGTAGAGCATTTCCCCATGAGTCATCACCACTCTTTACTGTCATTTCTTCCCAGCAGATTTCTTTGCAATTAAAGTCGCCCATCATAACTATTCTTCCTCCGTCTTCCATTATTTTAGTTAATGCTATCTTTGTGTCCTCTAACATACTTTTATGTTCACTCTCCTCCCATGAGGCTGTTTGCGGAGGCACATAATTGATCACAAATTTTCTGCTCTTCTTATCTCGGTCTTCCACTTCTATCATAATCATCTCTACTGTATTCTTTCCATATATGACACCTTTCACGTTTATATCCTTCTTAGTCAGGAACATAACTCCCCCCCCTTGTTTTTTCTCTCTGTTTCTAATCCAATAATTGTATGCATCATGTCCTACACTATTGGGTGGTAGTGGGCCTTTTAATTTTGTTTCTACAATTCCCATTATGTCCGGTTCTTTTTCTTTCAAATAATCATTCAGTTCATTCAATCCTGTTATCAATCCATCTATATTTGTGTAAGACGCTCTTAGTTTTCTGCCACTTCCATTGTGTTCTCTGTTTCCCTTATGTTTTTCTTTTGTATGTCGAACTGCTTTATTTTCATGTTCACTACTCTCCAATAGAATCTCTCTTTCTCTGACTCCATTCTTTCCTCGTTTTTTGCCTTAGCTTCAAGTCTTTTCTGCTTTTCTTCCTCTCTTTCCTCTTTATTCATTTCTCTTTTTATCCATACCTTTTTATATTGATCATTTGTTGCTAGTTTCCCTGTTTTGGATAGAATTTTTTCTGCCGTTGTTTGTGACCTGAATTTAATCTTAATTGGTCTGGTCTTATCTGTACTATATTTTCCGAGTCTGAATTTTTCCTCAATTTCCTTTATAATTTCTGGTTCATTTTCCTGGACTAATTTTAATAAACTGCTTACTCTTTCATTTTCCTCCTTGATTCTTGCGGTTCTATCTGGGTTATGTTTCTCTTCCATTCCTAATATAATTATACATTTCTTTTTGTCAGCTAATTCTCTTACTATATTCTCCTTCTGTCTCATCACTTTAATAACTGAGTCTTCATTATGTTCTTTCAATTGCTGTTTGACCATGTCAGTGAATGAAACCTTATTCCCTTCTTGGGTTGTTCTCCAATTTTTAGCTTCTTTAGCTATTGTCTTCTTCAATTTCTCATTCTCCTCCTTTACATTTCTTAACTGTCTTTTTAGGTCCTCTATTTCATCAGTTAAGTTTCTGTTTGCCTTCTCTAGTTGTTCCAACCTTTCAATTCTCTGGAAAATGGAGTCAACATTACCTAACCTACTTTCCAAGTCCTCGATCACCTTATCAACTCTCTCCTCTAGTCTTATCA
>NW_027467483.1:425000-427500 GCF_046742065.1 Oratosquilla oratoria
GGGAACTAATGAGGTTAGGCTTGCAGAATATTTCTATTAGTTGGGCTGCCTCCTCTCTTGATAATATTCCTAAGGGCATCACACTCCTCGTGGTACCCATCATGAAAAGAATTTTGGTGGTAAATGGTGATTTTCTCCTTGGGCGGGGTGGGCAACAGGGCCAGGTCTGCAAAATGGACCAGTTTTTTCTATATAACTTTCTTGATGAGATGGTCTGCATAACCGTTGTTGGTGAGGAGCTGGCGGATACAGTCGAGTTCTCTGTGGATCTTAGTTCAGCTACTGCAGTGGGTAGGGGCCCTCTTCACATAGGAAGATATCACGGATATTTTGTATGAGACAGGACATTCGCCCCTGGTATTAAGGCAGCCTTTGCTGCCTCCACCAGTGTGTGTGACCTTGAATACCCTGAGGTCTTTTGGACCCCGTGGGGCTTTGTTCTTGATTTTCTGGGCCTCAACTGCTGAATTCTATGGTTTCCTCATCAGAGGGAGGAGTGTCGAACTCCATGGGTTCGCAGCATCTGCAGGATCTGCCCGGAACCAGGTGAGATCTCCCCTCGTCGAGGTCTTCGTGGCTAACGAGGAAGACTGTCTTGTTAGCGCACTTGAAGGATGTCTCGGGCTCTCGATCTTTTCCGTCGTTTATAATTCCTCGTTTTTCTGGTCAGCCGTGTGACGAAGTCCGTGGATCTCTTTAGCGAGGCGGAGCCGTGCGAACAAAGAAGAGTAACAAGGTAGATTTTGTGTTGTTGGTTTACGTGTGTGTGTGTGTATTCACCTTGGTCTTTGGATCACGTGTTGGACTCGTGATCGACAGCTATTTCCATTCCGAAAGAGAGCTCAGAGCTCGTATGACCGATCTATGGGTAATGCTATGACCTTTCACACACACACACACACCCAACTCCCCGCCCACAAGAGTCAGAGTAACGACCCGAAGCGCAGCGATACCGAAATAATTTCGGCCCTGGGCAGGATTCACACCAGCTACTGCGAGCACCACCGTACTTCCCAGTCCAGCGCTCTACCAACCGCGCTACCGAGTCTCGTGTGTGTGTGTATTCACCTTGGTCTTTGGATCACGTGTTGGACTCGTGATCGACAGCTATTTCCCTCCCGAAAGAGAGCTCAGAGCTCGTATGACCGATCTATGGGTAATGCTATGACCTTTCACACACACACACCCAACTCCCCGCCCACGAGAGTTAGAGTAACGACCCGAAGCGCAGCGATACCGAAATAATTTCGGCCCTGGGCAGGATTCGAACCAGCTACTGCGAGCACCACCGTACTTCCTAATCCAGCGCTCTACCAACCGCGCTACCGAGTCTCGTGTGTGTGTGTGTGTGTGTGCATGCGTGCGTGCGTGTGTGTGTGCGTGTGTGTCCATATATCATTACGATATGTCACATTCCTGATACATGATCCACACACATACAAGAAGGTACCCGACAAGCATAAGCCTTTGGCAATACCTTCAATCTTGCTGACTACACACTATCTAATCATAAAGCATCTGGCTCAAGGAATGAAACGTATCATCACATGGAACTCCACACTTCCCAATCACTACGTCTATTAGTTCGTTTCCTACCCTAGCATTAAGGTCTCCCAATACAATTACATTTACATTTCTCCCTAATCCTTCTATGCATTCAATCAAATCTACCCAAAAAACCTACCTTTCTTCTACGCTCTTCTCATTACCAGGCCCATAAACACTTACGTAAACCCACATCTCCCTTCCCAGCTTCACCTTCATTCACATTATCCTTCAAGAAACCTCCTTCCACTCCACTACACTCTTACCTATCTCTTCACTTACTAGTATAGCCACCCCTTCTCTCTCTCGTCCCCTCTTCACTCCTGAGTCCCAACTACACTCCCAAACTCAGACTCGCTCCTCCCTTTCAATTTAGATTCACTCAAAGCCAACACATCCATCTTTCTTCTCACAAACATACCGCCTATCTCTTCCCTTTTACTCTCATCTGTACCACATTAACGCACATTAAAAGACCCAAACCTTAGGGCACTGGTTGGAAAAGTCCCAGACCCTCTTATGCCTTAACCTTTTTTAGCAATGTCTCCTATGGGACTACAGGTAGCAGGATTTCTAGTCCTAACCCCGGTCCCGTTTTTTGTCGCCTTATACAACTCAGGTGGGAAGATCTGGTGGCAGCATTATATCCCCCACCACATGATAGGTGAAAAAAGGAAATGAATATTCAGAGAAATGGTACAGGACAGTAACAAAGGGGTTGGGGGACAGCATAGCGGAGGGGCAGTCGTAGTATAATAAAAGTGTCACCATTTCTCCATGAGCAGAGTCTTCCTCTATCAAAGACAAAATTATGTATGTCTCTGTTCCGTACGAGCGCCTCATATAGACATTAAAGTATCAAATGTATACTACTTTGCCACAATAACATGCAGCCAATACCGCAGACTAATTCTTTGATTAAAAAATATTGTATATTTTCTGTGTATCTCTGTAT
>NW_027467483.1:430000-435000 GCF_046742065.1 Oratosquilla oratoria
AATATTATTAAGAATTGGGAATTTCTTTTCTTTGGTACGATAATGGAGAAGCAACGTGAACTTACTTGGATTGAGACCGAAGTCCTCAAGTGACTTCTAAGGATCGGCCGACGTCACGGCGAAGGATCCTTCGCCAAGGTGTACCTCCTTCAAGCGGGGGACAGGCGAGCGGTCGCCAAAGTTTTCAAGAAGAGAAGGTTTCTGCCCGCCATGGTTCGCGAGGCCGAGGCTCTGGCAGCGTTGTCAGGAGTTCCTCGTGTCCCGAATCTCTTCGGCGTAGGCAGAAACCCAGTAACCCTTATCACCAGCTGTGGCGGACGCTCTCTTTACAAGTTGATTCAGCGACGACAGCTCTCCAAATATGAGGCTGTCGACATCGTTTATCAAGTAGCAGAGAGCGTTCGCCTGATTCATCATCGTGGCTGGACTCATAACGACTTAAAAGAAGATAACATTGTCGTCAAGAGGAACTGCGACCTTTGGGACGCAACGCTAATTGACTTCGGAAGCGCTGTTCCCATCGGCAAGGGCGTCTACAGCAAGAACAGAACCGGGCACATCACTTTTCCTCACATTGCTCCCGAGCTTTTCAAGGGACGAGGAACTTCTTCCGGAAGTGATGTGTTCTCGATCGGTTATCTGTTGGCTTCTCTTATCGCCCAAGAAGATCGAAATCAGGAAATTTCTTCTCTTATCGCAAGCACAATGACTTACAAGCCTGAGGATCGAATTTCAGTAGATGAACTTGTCCAAATACTTCGTGATGTTCGTTTCAACATCCTCTTGGACATCGTCACTGAACAGTTTTGTGCACTCAAAATTTGAGTTGTTTAAATATCAAAATCATTAAGAAAATCATCTTTGGATTACTCTGAATTGCGTGATGATTTAACATCTTTACTGACATCATCGTTGATACGCAATTTTGTTCACTCTGGACCATGAGAATTGATAAAAAATATTTTTAATAAGCTTGGATCTATAGAAGCTTTATATACATTGGAATGATGGAATTTGAATTTTGTATGAAAAGCAACTTTATCAAGATCGGACCATATAAGATCGGCTAAAACCGCTCCCTGTCCAAAACCCGCTTGAAGTGAAATAAAGTAAAATATAATTGAAAACAGGAAAAAAATTAATAAAGAAAATAGTAAGAATATATTTCATAATACGATGTCCACACATAGAAACTTGAAAGGCTTTGACGCCTTGTTTATTAAAGATTTAACTTCAAATATCAACCCTTTGGGGGGTTTCCCTCAGCTGAATAAAATCACCTGGCGACAACTTGAATAATCGACCAAACTCACGAAAATCAAAAGAAAAATTTCTATTTAAATATTTCGTTGTACACCAAAACAACTTAAACATATTTCACATTCTTAATAAGTAGTTTTAATTTGTTCATATTATCGACTTAATCGATTAAAGGAGACTGAAAGCACTGGACCTATCATCAAAGAAAGAAAGAAGAGAAAGAGGTGATTTGAGAGCAGCATTGCTCAGACCATGAAAAGGAGAAGATGGAATTGACAGGAGACATTTTGGTAGTATGGGACAGAATAGGAGAGAACGGGTCATTAGCACCAATGGATCAAAGAACTGGGAAGGGAGAAGTGCGTGTCCTCATGTTTTTTCTCTGTGTGTGTGTGTGTGCTTGGGTGTGTGCCAACAACAACAATGAAAACGACAACAATAACAACTACAACGACAACAATGGCAACAACAACAACAATGGCAACAAAGAGAACGACCATGACAACAACAAAAATGACAACAGCGACAACAACAACAATGGCAACAACGACAACGACAATGACAACAATGACAATTACAACAAAGACAATGACAACAACGACAACAACAACAACAACAACGACGACAATGATAACGACGACAACGACAACAATGACGAAAATTACAAAAACGACAACAACGCAGTGACAATAACGATAACAACGACAACAACGACAGCGACAACAATGGCATTAACAACAACGATATTGACAACAACGACAACGACAACAACGACACCAACGAAAAATGACAATAATGATGACAACAACAATGACAACAACGAAAACAAAGACAACGATAGCAATGACAACAACGACAAGTAACAGCTACAACATCGAGAACGACGACAAGGACAAGAATGACAAGATTGACAACAACAGCAATGACAACGATAACAACGACAAAGACAACAACAATGACAACGACAACGAGGGGAGGGAATGGGAGGGAAAGAGGAAGAGAGTGAGAGGGTAGAAGAGAACGGAGCATGAAGAAGGGAGATGGGAGAGGGCGAGAAAGGACAAGTAGGGGAAGAAGAAGAAGAAGAAGAAGAAGAAGAAGAAGAAGAAGAAGAAGAAGAAGAAGAAGAAGAAGAAGAAGAAGAAGAAGAAAACGAAGAAGTAGAAAAAGGCGAAGACGACGAAGAAGACGAAGAAGAAGAAGAAGAAAAAGAAAAAGAAAAAGAAGACGACGACGACGACGACGACGACGAAGAAGAAGAAGACGAAGAAGAAGAAGACGACGAAGAAGAAGAAGACGACGAAGAAGAAGAAGAAGACGAAGAAGAAGAAGACGACGAAGATGAAAACGAAGACGAAGACGAAGAAGAAGACGAAGAAGAAGAATACTAAGAAGAAGAATATGAAGAAGAAGAATACGAAGAAGAAGAATATGAAGAAGAATACGCAGAATACGAAGAAGAATACGAACAATACGAAGAAGAATACGAACAATACGAAGAAGAATACGAAGAAGAATACGAAGACGAATATGAAGAAGAATACGAAGAATACGAAGAATACGAAGAATACGAAAAATACGAAGAAGAAGAAGAAAAAGAAGAGGAAAAAGAAGAGGAAAAAGAAGAAAAAGAAGAAGAAGAAAAAAAAAAGGAAAATGGGGAGAGAGTGAGCGAAAGAGCAATGCATGGCGCTAGCCTTGTTTTATCTCCCTGATTAGTTTGCTGCGATTTTCCTATTCCAACTTGTTATTTTCTGTAAATTAATTTAATTCGTTCTGTAACCATCGTCTATGTCAAAAAAGTCGTATCTCAAAGCGAATTTTCCCATTTAAAATAATGTAATATGTATTAATGCGTTCCAACGATATGAAACCACTCCAAAATACAGTTAAATTACATATAATATAACAATTTGTATATAAATAAACTAGTAATAACACACATAATGATAAAATAACATATTGATGTATGATAAATGTCAATGTCAATAAAATCAATAAAAAAGAAAGGAGTTTTACTGTACTGTACTTACCATAGTGACAGGTGAGGTGCGGCCTGGAAGAGGAGGAGGAGGGAGGGGTGGCAGGGAATGATTTTATCTCTTTTTATTTACGTACACTTAATAACTAAACAAACACTTAATAAATAAACAAACACAAATGAAAACATTGCTAAACTAATTTATATCTTTTTTTTTTTAGCTTTTATTATTTTTTTTTTCAATTTTGTAATCATCACTTAGGCTAATCATCACTTTCAACACTTTCATGTCGTGCCTTTTTGACCTCACTTTCCTGACTTTCATCACTTTCAGGTCTGGCCCTTTTGGTCTGACTTTCTGAGACCTTCACAAAGAAACGATCAAGAGAGGTTTGTTTCAGCCTCCTATTTAAAATGTTACGAAAGAATGCGAGACACGTATCATTAAATAAGGCACTCGCTCTCCCTGTACACAATTTCTCGGGGTGTCTTTTTTCTACGAAATCAGACACTTCCTGCTACTTCCCAAGAATATCACGAATTTCACGTGAAGTTAGTTCCTCCACCGGCTCGACCTCCTCCTCACTGCTGAGTTCCTGCATTACCTCCGAGTGGGAAATCGTATGCAACTCCTTCAGCTCCTCCGTCGTGAGTTCTTCAGCGTGCTCCTCAACGAGTTCAGCAACATCTGCATCGTCTACCTCTAAGCCCATGGAGCGACCGATAGACACTATCTCCTCCTCAACAGATTGCAGTGGTTTGAATCCCTCGAAGTTTCGCTCTAGCACTGCATCTGGCCATAGTTTGCGCCAAGCCGAGTTCAATGTTCTTTTAGTAACACCTTGCCATGCAATATCGATTATCTTAAGACAGATCACAATGTTGTAATGTTCTTTCCAAAACGCCCTCAATGTTAGGTTAGTGTTTTCAGTCACTTCGAAGCAACGCTTGAAAAGATGCTTTGTGAAAAGTTTCTTAAAATTAGAGATAACCTGTTGGTCCATCGGCTGAAGGGTAGACGTAGTATTAGCTGGCAGATACACAACTTTAATGAATTTGAATTCATCTAAAAGGTCATCCTCAAGGCCAGGAGGGTGAGCGGGAGCATCATCAAATAGAAGGACACACTTAAGTGGTAGACCATTATCGGTTAGGTATTCCTTCACTGAAGGACCGAAAACTATATTCATCCATTCAATAAAAGACTGACGAGTCACCCATGCTTTGCTATTTGCACGCCACAGAACTTGTAGTTTTTCTTTGATCACTTTATTAGCTTTGAAGGCCCTTGGGTTTTCTGAATGGTAGACTAGCAACGGTTTCACTTTGAAGTCTTTCATAGGCTTGTGTCCGGGCAGCTTCTTTTCTTCTGCCGTGATAAATGTACGCTTAGGCATTTTTTCCAAAATAACCCAGTCTTGTCACAATTAAACACTTGATGCGGTAGGTATCCTTCGTCACTAACAAGCTTTTCAAACACCTTCACAAAGTTTTCAGCCGCTTTAATATCAGCACTAGAGGCTTCGCCATGACGAATTACTGAATGAATGCCAGTTCTTTTCTTAAAATTGTCAAACCAGCCACGACTGGCTTTGAACTCCTCACAACCTTGCGACTATTCTCCCTCGGTCTCGGCTGCATCACGCTTAAGGTCATTGAAAATGGTGCTAGCCTTCTCACAAATAATGCCTTCAGAAACAGAGTCACCAGCAAATTCCTTTTCCTTAATCCATAATAAAAGTAACCGTTCCATTTCATT